>NC_086180.1:21202077-21502867 GCF_023053635.1 Elgaria multicarinata webbii | reverse complement strand
GGACTAGTAGACACTGATAGCCTTCCCTCCAGGAATGTATTCAACCCTCTTTTAAAGCCATTCAAGTTGGTGGCCATCACTACATCTTGTGGTAGTGAGTTCCACAGTTTAACTGTGTGCTGTGTGAAGAAGTACTTCCTTTTATTTGCCCTGAATCTCCCACCAATCAGCTACATGGGATGACCCCTGGTTCCAATATTATGGGAGAAGGAGAAAAATGTCTCCTTATCCACATTCTCCATACTATGCAAAATTTTGCACAGAAACATGGCACATCTTTATATTGGCAATGTTGGAGATTAGTTTTAGGCAGTGAAATAAGTATAAAAGGAAATGGATGCCTTTAAAAATCATAATAATCAAAGGACCTCAATATATTTAGTAATCTTCTTTCAAAGTCACATGCTGCTTGCTACAACCAAAGAGGAGCATTTCTTCCTCCTTGGGAAAGGGGAAATGCCCCTTTACTGATTCACTAAACACCACATCTAAGAATCAAGCTGTGCCGGTTTGACTGTCTGATACACACAAAGCCATGTGCCTACTGCCAGATCCCGTATAACCCATAATGAGCATATTTTGTCTGCTCGGATGCAGCCAAGGAATCTAGGCAGGGTGGGGAAAGCTAAATAAATTCAGTCTTGTTCCCCTCAGTAAACATGGGCCATGTTGGATATAAAGTTTAATGAGCTGAGTAAATAGGGATAGACAAATCTGTCAATTTCAGTTTCGTTCTGTTCCTCATGTCCCCAGATTGAAGTTCAGTTCATCCAGAACTTTGAGAATTCTTAAAGAAGAATTCACATGAAAATGTCCATGCATTCTTGTGTGCAATTTTGCCTACTATGTAGCTTTTCTAGAAGTGATTTTCCTATTATAATGCATTTTTGCTGAGATTCACCTTCTTGTAGGCCTCATTTGATTGGAGAATGCAATTGCTAAATTCGGAGAAGTGCCGGATACCTGAGTTCTGAATTGTGTCTTGGTTTGAATGTGAGAAGTTAGGTATGTTTGCCTTAAAATCTGAACCAAGCAAATTTCTCCCCCACCTCTATATGTAACACAGACAACAAATCAGATGTGCATAATCTGAACAAGGGTTCTAGCTGTGCTCATTTGAGATAATTCTAGCTGCATAGGATCAGTGGACTGAACACTTCATGTAGTTTTACAAATTGTAAGATTTAAGGAAGGGTCAGTTATTATGGTAAGATCTCCCTGTAAAATGAATGAACAGGAATAGACACCTTTGGTAGCTGAGTGCGCAGAGGAATACTTCAACTTGATCTGGTCTAATTTATTTATTTATTTTCCCTGTGGTGTGGAATACTAGGGATGTGTGAGTAATCCACTCTATTGAAGGAGAGTTGTTGGGTGAATTTTTGGTTTGTTTGTGGTTTGGTTTTGCTTTTGTTTTTTACACATTTATCCAAATTGCATCTCATGGACCCAAACACAATTTGCGGTCAGAAATTCCTATATTTCTGAGCTCGTAATGAGTTTTGCAAAACAAAACAAAACAAAAATGCACTGGATGATAGATACATGTTTGAGAAACATACAAAGAACAATGTGTGCATTTTCAAAGTGCACACAAGCATGTTTTAGTTAATGGGTGCATGAGGCAAAAAAAAATGTTCACAGCTAAAGGCCTTAGCTAGACCTACTAGTCTAGTAAACGAAGGGGTGAAGATCTCACAATATTTTTATCTCTGTTCACACATGACATGTGACAGCCTCAAAGGGAGAAGCGTTGCGCACACCATTTTGCTTTTTTTTCTATAAAGGAGAAGATGTGCACGAGCGCTCGTGCACAAAAGGTAAGGGTTTTATTAAAAAAGCTTATTTTCTCCACTCCCCTACCCCACCCCAAATTGGCACAGTGCTCCTGAGGAGCTCTGCACCCCCTGGCATGGGTCCTGGCTCCTTGCGAGTAACCGTGAGGAACAGTGACAAGCCGTGATGCCCGGCCACACATTCCGCAGTCTCAGGCTCTGCCCAAGACTGCAGAAAAACCAGGCCTAAAGTGTAGGGCGAGATTCCGGGGCAAGGGAGGGATCATCCCTCCCTAATCCTACGATGCCCTGTGCATCATGTGGATGCACAGGGATGATCCCAGGGATCGCCCCAGGTTTTGCCCCATCTAGCTAAGGCGAAAAATGCGCACTTTTATGTGTACATTACAAAAAAAATGTGTACAAGTTTCCATACTTTAGAAAATAATAATCACAAGCTCATGCAGATAAAGGATGGAACTAATTTGACCTCAAACAACTGACAAATCCATCCATCCTTACTGTACACTCAGGCCTCATCTTTAGAGCAAAGTTATGGGTCATCATGGGGGTCTTCAGTGGGTTACTGAAGATATCTAAGCCAAGCCTTAAGGGACTGGAATGATACAAAGACAGGTTCCAAAGGAGTGTCTTAATGACTCCTAGCCTGGTACTGGCACGCCTCATTTGGAATCCCTGTGCTTTCATCAATTTTAAATTAGACTATTAACATAACAGTAAACAGCTATTTGTATAGAATGTATTTACTTTTCAATGGCAAGCACTGCAAAGGGGGATAGGAGTGGGCACTGAGCAGCTGGGAGAAGCAGCTGGGACTGCAAGGAATGGAGGCATGCCAGGCACATCCCCCCCCAAAAAAAAGAAGGTTTGTGTGTTTTTTGTAAAAACAAAAAATGTATTTAATTTTCTGCTATTTCTAATAGATTTTCAGTGATGATGTAGGCATTCTCCAGGCAAGCTAAGAAGTTAACCCACAATGCCAGCATAGCGGCTCAAGTGTCCGGCTGGAGTGTGAAGTAATTGGGCTTTCGCTTTGCATTTTACATTTCATTTTCAAGCACATTAGTCGCCAAATTAAAGGGCTTGGCAGGTGATTAAACAAAAAGTCTGAGGTCAGATTTAACAAAGCAAATCTCTGCCTTGGGCAGCGTTTCAGCCAGAGAGAGGAACCACGAGAGCAAATGGCAGCTGATGATGTGCTGTCCTGTCCTGCAGGAACGCTGCGTTGCAACTGAGCTGGGGCTGAACGACAGCAGTCCAAACAGCTGCACATAACCCCAGAGTCCTGCACCACAACGCGAGCAGCCAACTGTAGTCAGGCCTGTACAACTAACTCTTCTTCATATATATCCTATATCCCAGGGGCCATTTGTTTATAGTAGCAGAGAATCATCCACTGCCCCTCCCCTACACAAAAAAGGAATTTCACTCTGCTGCTACTGCTTCTACTGCTGAATTTGTTGGTAGTTCTGTTAAATTACAGCCTCCCCTGCCCTAATGAACTTCAGATGCTGAGCCAAGTGGGGCTGGGGGTGGTGGGGGCAGGATCAAGGTAAACTCCTCTGTTTATTGTGTGAGCATAAAGAGCCGTTTCCTGTAGCTCTGACGTTGTTGCAGGGTAAACATGCCAACTGCTGATGGGCAAATGAATAGATCCAGTCATGCTTAACGTGCATCCAATTGTCTAGGATTGCAAGGGATAGAAACGCTGTCAGCAAATTTTCTTTCCCTCCCTCCCTCTCTCTTTTAATTCTGGCCCATTGGCAACACTTTCCAATCAAATGGCATTGAGTTACGAAGCTGGAAGCCATGGTGCCCTTGCAGGAGTCTTGTATCTAACAGAACAGAAACCATTTAAAAATCTAAAAGTCCTATTTCACATTCAAATCTGGTATTTTGATTTGTTTTCTTCCTGTGAAACTGCTTGCTTTGGCATTGGTTGCTTTAATTGCACGTGGTAGTTTATACATACATACATACACATTTCATGTTCTGCTTCTTGAAATGTGACCTACAGCACAGCAGCTATTGCAAAATGTGCTTGTTTTTGAAGTATCTGAAAGCCCTTGTTAATATGGGACCTGGAGATTAACAGCAAAGAACTGAACCAAATAGCCATAACAGAGAGAGCAGCTGTAAGATTTTGATAATTCTAATTTCCTGGATTCAGGCACAAAGCCTTCCCTATTTTGTGAGGTTGTAAGTAAAATTCTTAGATGTAGTTTGGAGCTTAAAGGAACACAGTGCATATCAAGTTGCTTCTAAAATCATAATCCCCTCTATTTCTTTTTATTTATTATTTATTAATTACATTTTTATACTTCCCAATAGCCGACGCTCTCTATTTCAGATGTTCAGGCTGTGTCATTGATTATGTAGCCAAAACAGTATGACCCACACAGGAAGGTATCAGCAGACATGCCACCCCACAAGGTTTACAGAAGTCCTCACGATGTTTGGGAGGAATTGGAATGGAGTGGCTAGAATCATGAACAACAGCCCTCTGTACTGCATGGTTCACTTGTAATTTAAGTTAAAAAAATGGACTTTCTGGAAAATGCACACTATAAAGGGCTTAAAACAACAACAGTGTTTAGCTGTATTTTACTATTATGAATGTGTAAAAATATATATTGCCAAATGATCCCAAAGGAAGCAACTGAATGGATCAACAGTCCAGAGCATTTCATTATGTGCAATGCATTTTAATAATGCTTTATTTCAACAGCTATTACTGGAATTGCTATGTTTCACTTGTTTCAAACCAATTCCAGGCAAACTATGGCTCAACACTGTGCAATTGGAATATTAATTGTATCAATAATTTTGAAACGACACGATGTTCTAATTTGCTTAAGTACATGGAGTGGGCAGAGCACAGTGGAAATTGCAAGAGACCATCACTGTATGTGCATGTGTGTGTAATATATAGGGCTTGTACCCAAGGTTAGTCGAACTTAAGTCCCATTCATTCCAGGGGATCTACAATGAGTAGGACTGACATTGATTACGACCCTATATCTGTATCCCAATCTGCAAATGTTTTTCCTCCAGAATCACTTGTGAAGAGTTTTACTCCTCATAGCTTAGGAGTAAAGCATACACAGGTCCTGGTTTCTACCACCCAATCTCCATCCCTGATTGCTTTTGGGGGGTGTTTTAATAATATGTGGTCAGACAAGGGCCCATCCTATACTTCAGTAATCATGAAAGAAATCTAACAAACATTCATCTGGAAGCTTGCTGGTGTAAAGGGCAAAATGACCATCAGCACCAGTAAGGAGCTGGAATGGAAAGAAGAGTCAAGCAGATATCACCACTCTCTGTGACTGTGACCTTAGCTAGACCTAAGGTTTCGTCCCTGCCTGCTCCCGGGATATCCTGTGTGTTATTTACATGAACAGGGATGTCCTCAGGACGATCCCAGGATAAACCTTAGGTCTAGCTAAGGCCTGTGACTCCAACAAGAAGATGCCAAGAGGTCCAAGTCAGTGATCCGACTCAGAAGGACACAAGAAGAGCTGTGCTGGGTCAGACCAAATGTCCACTTCATCCAGCATCCTGTTTCCCACAGTGGCCAACTAGATGCCTCTGGGAAACGCACAAGTAGAGCATGAGGGCCATAGACCCGTTTCATTGTTGCTCCCCAGAAACTGCTACTCAGGCACATACTGCCTTTGAAACCTGGAGGTTTTACAGAGCCCATATTAGTAGCCATTGATCGATGTTTCCTTCATGAATATAAAATCACCTGAGCTAGTGGTCATCACCCCACATAATGGCAGTGAACTCAGAATTAGGAGTAAAGAAGAAGTGGGGTGGGCTGAGTGGGGCAAGAAAGAAAGAGTCACATCCTATGCAAAGCAAGCATCTGGGGATACACAAGGCGGGGGGTGGGGTGGACCACTACAAGAGGGTTGGTTGAAAGGGAGTGTTAGGAGTAACCCTGAAGCATTGGCTGTATTCCTTGCCCCTATGAGGAGGAGACTGAAGTATGTTGTACAAGGCTGACACAAGACATTTTCAGTGTAGGCTGGCAGCTCCAATTTCGGTAAGGGTGTCAATCCATTCTAGGTTTCAATCAGAACCAGCCAGAGCACTAAAGGAGCCATCTGAGGTGCTGAACCCTATCCCCAATATAGGTTTAGTGTCTTGGATAGTTCCTTTAGAGTTTTGATTGGTTCCGACTTAAATCCAAAATTGGAGCTGTAAGGGTAAGGCAAGGGTTAACTGGAACTTGGGGCTGGCATGTCTTTTAATGTGTAAATTGTATGGTCCATAGGAGGGAGATAAGCGGCCCAGCTGCATGGGGGAGACGGCCGGAGCCAAGGACCGCTTGTGGCATGTCCACTTGGCCTTGAGAGAAATTAACATCTCAGGCAGAGGTGTGAACGGATCCACACATCAAAGCCGAAGGGAAGGGGAAAGGAGCATGAGAAGATGGTATAAAGTCTACTTGGTGGAGGGAAAAGAGTGTGGTTGGCTGACACCAAGGTTGGGTGACGTATGATTTGTAGTTTTAGTTTCTAGCTTGCTCCTTCTGGGTTCTTACATATATATATATAATTATATATATATATATATATGCATGTTTTTATAGTTTTAGTCTGCTAATCCCATGTATCCTACCTGTTTCCTAATAAATAAGGTCTTAAACCTCAAAATTGTGAGCCGTGAGTGTCTTTCCATGCTAAATCCAGTCAAGAAAGCAGCTATTGCTGGTGCGTGCTTCCTTTACAGGAGCCACCAGCCTCTGCTGTACATTTTGCTGCCCAAGACAAAAAACAACAACATGGTGCCCCTTGCATTCCTTGTACAGAAGTTGACTGGCGTAAAAGTTGAACCTTCCTCCAACACTGGCAATGTAATAACATCCTCCAAAAGAACATAGGAACATAAGAAGAACCGTGCTGGATCAGACCAAGTCTAGTCCAGCACTCTGTTCACACAGTGGCCAACCAGTTGTCGACCACCGCACAGGGCACCTAAGGGCAGCAGGCTAGTTTAGCAGGGGCAAGACAGCCTATATGCCACACACATCTCTGCCCTCCAGCAGAGGGGAATGGCTGGGGGTGGGCACATGTCCTACTTTACAGAAGACAACCCTCTATTTGAAGGCCTCCACTATTTGTGGACTGTCTAGTCCAAATCCAGTTTAAATATAAAGAACCATAAGAAGCCAGGGGAGCATGGGCCTTGAAGTTGCTCACCAAAAGTTGGCCCCTAGACTGAGCAAGCCACCTGGTTGGTCTTCCTCATTATGATGAGATGTATTGTATTTCTATTTAAATTATACTAATTTCTCCTAAAGTTGCATCTATGGCTATAAATTAGCATATGCAATTTTTATACAAATCTGCACCCACTATTTCCTTTTTTTGAGGGGGTGATGCATAGGTGTCCACCCTTGCTAGGGGGTGGGGGGTTCAGGAAAAATGGCCAAGGGTTCCATTTACCCCTTCCCCCGCTGCCTCACCAGCATCTGCCTCACTTTATCGAATGGTAGAGCCGGCCACAGAGTTGTAAACTCTCTACTTTCTCTAATATGAAGGCTGAATTTACACCGGTGAATCTCAGTAAGCAGAGAAGGACCTTTATAATGCATGTACCAAGAGCAATGAAGATTTTAAAATAAATCAGTGATATCCCAGAGGGAGTTTGTTTTCTTCTTTGCTATATTTTCCCCTTTTTTAAACAATGAAGTCCAAGGTGGGGGGTGGGAGAGAAGAAAGAAAGAAAGAAAGAAAGAAAGAAAGAAAGAAAGAAAGAAAGAAAGAAAGATACAGCCAAAATTGAAGCTGGCTGAGATCGGATTCTTTTCATGTTTGCCTGCAGGGAAAGCCACAGGGTTATCATCTCCCAGTGCCTCACCACTTCCTGCCTACCTGATGGCTATGTAAAAGAGCCAGCTTGAGGGCTCACATGTTAGTCGCAAAGACAGGAATCAAATGGCGGTAGAAGATACACTGCCAGAGTTCTGTCTTATACTGAGTTGAAGGGAGACTGAAATTGTGTAACCCACAGGGAACAGCTATCATGGCAAGGGATGACAAAGTCACATGAAATAGGAAAGGCGGCAATATCCATTGCACTATCAATCACACAAAATGTATCACATATCATTACTCTTTAATCCCTGGGCTTTACAAGAAAAGACAGGCATCTTCACGTCCCTGGCTTATAACCATGATACAGGATAAAAGAGAAATCAATTTGCGGAACTGAAGGATCAAAAACATCCACAAAAACAATGAGTCAATCTATGCTGAAAAGCTTGCTATCAATAGAGAAAGGGCATTTATCCATATGCAAAAGAGCCACACAGTCTGTCAAACGCAGAAGCGCCAAATCTTTAAGCCTACCTTTCCTGCCATACACATGCAATGGGTCACACATAGTTTAGAGGCAAGATTAAGGCGAGTAAACCAGTAGGAGGGTCAGTCGGATGGATCTTCCTTCTCACTTCATTGTCACTCCACTAGTGGAAGGTGCACATCAAGTGGGAATGATCCATGGGCTTGACCAAAGCGCATGGTGGTTTCATTTATTTCATATACACGTCTAGTTGTGTGCAATTGTAATAGGAGGAGCAACTCATGCACTCCACATATCTGCATGCATGCGAATGGGAGAGAGAAGGGAGCATCATGGAGTACCAGTGGAGGCTGGTGGCTCTGATGTGAAACTGCTCTGGGCTTTTGTCAAAACCAGTCAGAATTCTAAAGGAGAAACCAAAGGTGCTGAATCCTTCCCTATCCAAGGGAATTCTTCCCTTGGATAGCTCCTGTAAAGTTCTGGCTGGTTCTGATTGAAACCCAGAGTGGATTTACCAGCCAACTGACTTCGGAGCTACACCAGCCTCCACGGTTGAGTAAGGGTAGAAAAATCAAGTTAACGAACTGTTTTCCCTGGTAATTGGTCCTGGCAGCAGTGTATGAGAGCCAGTGTGATGTAGTGGCTAAAGTGTTGGATTGTGAGTCAGGAGATCTGGGTTCTAGTCCTCACTTGGCCATAGAAACCCACTGGGTGACTTTGGGCCAGTCACAGACTCTCAGCCCAGCCTACTTCACAGGGTTGTTGTTGCGAGGACAAAATGGAGAGGAGGAGGATTATGTACTCCACCTTGGATTCCTTGGGAGAAAAAAAGGCTGGATATAAATGCAATGATAAATAAAATAAATAAAATATGCCTTCATAGCCAGACCTGCTGCACACTGTTGGGAATCATTGGTTAAAGATTAAATACCACTAAAATGCAAATAAATAAATGAATGAACCCACTTCAGACAACCTAACTATTTAAAATGTCAAAAGCTACTTAAACTCTCAATCCAGAGCACCTGGATAGCTGACAAATGGAGTTCCATTTGCCTGAATTCGCTTTGACCTTATGGCAGACTGAGCGATACCATTTCAATAGAACAGACGTGTGAGGATGACTCACTCTCTTCCATTGGCAGGAGGTTCAAGGCAAAATTAGACAAGCTGTGCCCTTCTGCAGTGAGCCCTTGACGTTGAATTAGTTTCCATATGTTCTCCCCAGCTTTCCTTCTCATAATATTTAGTATTAAAAGTAAATAACTGACATCAAAATCGTGTGCACTTAATTTGTGGAATCCACTTAGCTTTGGGGGGAAATCAGGAGAAGCATCTAACCCTCAAAGGAGTCCAGTTTTGAAATAACTTTCCTGCAGGGGCAAAGTCTGTAGGACATCTCAACAGTGGTAACAAAACCAACAAAGAGTCTTGTGGCACTTTAAAACTTGACATATTTATTATGGCCTTTGCTTTCATGGACTACAGTACAATTAATTAAATGCAGGAAGTGACCGACAGTTGGCAGCTATATATACACATATAGGCCTTATAGGCCCCATTCCAACTCTACTATTCTATGATTCTATAGTCGTAAAGTGGGGTGGGGGTGGGAACATGTAACATTTGGAGTTACCTGTCAATGAAATAATAATAATAAAAAATACAGTTCAGTTAGAGCTTAATCAATCTATGCAAAATAACTGCAGTAACCTTTTATGGTGAAAACACAAAAACAATATGAAGGAGAAATGCAGGATGGTAGGAATATCTCTGGAGGTAACTCAATGAACGTATGGAACTCAGTTTTCAGGCAGTTTTATCAAGATGCTGGCTAAGTAACCAGGCACCTGTACACACCTGGGATTAGAGAGAAGAGTTGAGCTCTCTTGTCCATAATCCCAGATGTGCAGAGGTGTCTGGGTCAGGTGTGAAGAGAAGCTCAAACATCTAGAAATTAGACACAGTCTCTGTCCAAACTATGAAACAGGGGGAAAACAAACACATTGCTTTCTAGGCTAACTCAAAAGTACTTGTCTCTACTAACAGGCTATTATTGTAAAATGTGCATAACTTTAGGAAATACTGCATCCTTTCACAATTCCTCTGCACAGGAAGACTGTAGACACTGAGAAGTGTCATTTAGATATACTTCCTGGAATATAGGATTAATAATATTGACATGTTACTGATTTTTCAAATGTACACATTCATGCAAGTCCCCCCCCATTGAATAACACATTGTTTTGTGCACATTTTCTCCAAATATACACTTTTTTGTACACATTTTTTTTTCAGATTCCCACATCTTTGAGATACATTGTTGTTTTGGTCTGCAACACAAACTTTGGAAATTACGAATTCTTATCTCCAACTGTACTCCAGTTGATGTTTAGGTTCAGGAATTTGGTATGTTCACATTCAAATGCAAACCAGGGGGGGCGGAGCTTGGCAGCCATGGCGGTGGCAGGTTTCTTCTGAGGCTCTGAGCGGCGTTGCCGGAAAAAGCAATTATCTATTTTTTAATGGGCATAAATCTTTGAGCAAACGACAGGAAATGATTATAAAAGCTATCGGAGCTGGAAAGTGTTGAGAAGAGCTGATGGGATGAGGTGAGCTTGACGGAATGTCTTTATAAACTGCAGAGGCAAAACCGAAAGTAAAGTAACATGATTGATGTCGCAGTTTGAAAAGAAAGAACTTATGCTTGTTAGACGTTGATCTGATTTACAGCGATCCTCACTTCTCATCCTTTATCTTAAGTTGGAAAGATTGAAATACTGGCTTTGAAGTTGTTTGCTGTAATCTTTGTAAAGTGGAAAGTGGAAGCTGTTTGCGGTGTGCCGAGAAGGGGGGGGTGAAGGGGAAGAAACAGCATTCTGTGAGGGAGATGTGGGATTTTGAGAAACTGTGAATGATTGGATCTGATCCCCTCTAGTGAATGCTGTTGTGAACTGAATATATTTCCTCCCCCTCGGGAAGAAGGTGGTGTGTTTGGCACATAGAAGAGAAGCCAGTAAAAGTTGCTAAGGAAGTGGGGGCTCTAAGATTTATGCCCTACTCAGAAGGGTCCTATGTCCAACATTAAAAAAAAGATTAAGAAGTGGGAAAAGTTGAATATACAAAAAAAGAAACCTTCAAATCATAATTTAACCCACCTCTCCCACCTGGAAGATACAGCCCCTGGAACAGACCAGGAAGACGAAGTTATAGACCCAGTTTCTTTGGATACAGTACCAAATAAAGAAAAGAATATGGCTGAAGGGGGAAAAGCAATGGACAGCAACTTTCCCTCCCTAGCAGAAATTAAGGCAGTTATTGTAGAGAATAATATCATCATTTTTAAAAAAATGGATCTGCAAATGAATGAATTTAGACAACAAATGCGTGTTCTTTCGGATAAGACCGCAGAAAACTCGGATAAGATCAAAGAGATAGAGGCAAAAGCGGAATTGGACCAGAAGAAGCAAGAGGCTTTTGAAAAATCAACAAATATTCAATTTAAGGAATGGGAATTACGTCTGATCGCCTTGGAAGACCAATCTCGTAGATCTTCAATTCGAATAAAGCAGCTGAAGCAGATACAAGGAGAAGATCTTAGAGAAATCATTCTGAACTGGTTCAAAGAGCTGACGCCTGACATACCAATAGATGGATCGGATCTGGACCGAGTCCACCGCGTGGGGGGGCAAAACTACAAAGGGACTAGAGATATTTTGGTGAAATTTGGTAACTATTATAAAAAAGAGCAAATCATGAAAGAATTGAGATCTTTGACCCAGTTACAATATAAAGGCAAAGCAGTGCAAATTTATAATGATCTTTCTCAACATACATTAAATTGGAGACGGAGTATTAAACTAATAACTGGAATGTTAATGCAGAACAAAATTCCATACGCATGGGGTTACCCGGTTTTCTTAAGATTTACATATGGGAGGAGGGAACACAGAGTAACCTCATTGGATCAAGGTAAAGAATTGCTGAAGAGGCTGGGTCTGGATGGGGAAGCAAATGGGGCTGGAGTGGGTGGGGGAGGGAATGAGGCTGGGACATCTGGAGAGTAAGAGAATTGTTAATTATGTTTGGAGATAATTGCAAATAGAAATGCTAATATAGAAACCTGCCGGCCAGGCGCAGCACTGCCTCCCCCCCCCTTTAAAGTAGATGGCTGGAGTACTAGACTCACGGGGATATGGGGGGGATTAGAGTGGGGGGGTGGGGAGGGGGGGAAGGTAGGAGAGGAGGGATTGGGGTAGGAGGGTGGGGGTTTTATGTATGGAGTTTGTTTTTTTATGTAAGCAAGTTTGAACTGCTGAGCACAAGGGATCGGAAGAGATTTCAAAAGGGTGATTATGGATAAAAAGATAAAGGTATCAACACTCAATGTTAAAGGTTTGGGGGCAGTCGTGAAAAGGAAGAGAATAGAACAAATGCTTAATAAAGAGGGATCAGATATTATAATGATCCAAGAGACACACCAAGGCTCCGAGAATTCGAATATGATAAAATTAAAGTGGTTAGCCTATTATGAAAAGTCATTAGGGACATCGAAAAAAAATGGAGTGGCCACTTTGATTTCAAAAAAAAGTGGGTTTATATTAGAAGAAGTAAAAAAGGATGATAAGGGCAGATATCTTATGTTAAAAGGTAAAATTGAGGGAAAGGTCTATACTTTGATTAATGTTTATGCCCCAAATGAGAGGCATAGAGAGTTTTTTATAAAGTTGTTTAAAGAAATAGAAGAATTTAAGGAGGGGTATGCTATATTAGCGGGGGATTTTAATATGGTTATGGATAATAAACGGGACAGGTCAAATCCCACTAATGCTGAAAAGAGGAACAATATGACTATATTGAATAAATTAGTAAAAGAAAATGATTATTTAGATTCGTGGCGTTTACTTAACGGGAATAGGCCTGGATTTTCATACTTTTCCCCAGTTCATCATACATACTCCAGGATAGATTATATATTTGTTTCAAAAGATTTTGCAACGAGGATCTGTAAAATGGAAATGGGGGTAATAAAAGTAACTGATCATGCCTTGTTAAGTCTAGAATTTACAGTTAAGAAAGATTATAAAGAGGCATATAGATGGAAGCTGAATACAAAGATATTGAAATATAATAAAATAGTAGATAAAATTCGGAAGGAACTGTCGGAGTCATGGGAAATTAATGAAAAAGGAGGAACAGCTGGGTCAGTCATTTGGGACACCATGAAGGCTGTAGCAAGAGGAATCTGTATTAGAGAAACATGTAGTTTAAAAAGACAACAACGTGCAGAACAGGAAAAGTTAGAGATAGAAATTAAAAACTTGGAGGAAAGATATTGGCGAGTTAAAGATAAATATAAATTAGTGGAAATACAAGCTAAGAAGAAACAATTAGAAAATTTAAATATAGAAGAGATTCAAAAGAATTTAATGTATATGAAAAGGGAATATTTTGAAAACAGTGATAAGAACTCGAGGTTGCTTGCCAAGCTCACACAAAAAGAAAAAGGGAGGAATGGGATAGAAACGTTGAAAGATAGCCGAGGGAATTATTGTCATGCAATGAAAGCTAAAATAAAAATTTTTCAGGAATTCTATCAGGAATTGTATAAGGGTAAAGAAAGTCAACAAGAAAAGGTGGAGGAGTATATTGGAAGGTTTATAAAGAAGGGAATAAAATTAGAATATAAGGAGTCAATGGAGTCAGTAATAACCCAAAGAGAAGTTGAAGAGGTTATTGATAAGTTAAAAGTTGGTAAATCACCGGGAGCAGATGGTTTGGGTCCAGAATATTATAAGGTCTTCAAAGACTGTTTAGTTCCAAAATTAATGGAACTTTATAATAGGATATTATCAGGAGAGAAGATACCTGAATCATGGGAACATTCAGTGATAATTCTGATCCCAAAACCAGATAAAGATTTGACTAATCCCGATTCTTATAGACCTATTTCTTTAATAAATCAGGATGCTAAAATTTTTACATCTATTATGGCCAAACGGCTAAATAAATTTTTGGCAGAATATATAGGAGCAGATCAATGTGGGTTTGTGGTAGGAAGGCATATGCATAATTTAGTGGGTAGAGTTTTAAATGTAATAAATGTAATTAAAAAAGCAAATATTAAGGCAGGTATTATGGCATTAGATATTTTTAAAGCTTTTGATTGTGTGAGCTGGCAGGCACTAAAGAGTATTATAGATAAATTGGGATTTGGAAATAAATTTAAAAATGTAATAGAACAGCTATATTCCCAAAATACGGCGGTAGTGGTGGTAAATGACGGACTTACTGAAAAGATACGACTAGCCAGAGGAATAAGACAAGGATGTCCGCTCTCGCCGGTCCTGTTTGTAATGGTTATGGAAGTTTTGGCGAAGGCACTAAGGGAGGATGAAGAGTTAGAAGGAATTGGAGAGGTAAGGGAAATAAAGTTAAACATGTTTGCGGATGACACTTTATTGACCATTAAGAATCCATTAAGAAAGTTAGAAAGAATTAAATATCAGTTGAGGGAATTTGAGGAAATTACAGGGTTAAAAATAAATTGGTCTAAATCAGAGATGATGTTGTTTAACTATACCAAGAAGGAAGAAAAGGATTGGGAATTTAAGGGAATGGAATTGAAAGTTAAGAATGAGATTAAATATTTGGGAATTAAAATTACAAAAAATTTAGAGAATCTTGAAAAGGAAAATTTAACGAGGTTAAAGAAAGAGGTATTAGAGAAATTGGAGAAATATAAAAGATTAAATTTATCTTGGTTCGGAAGAATAGCCTTAATAAAAATGAAGATATTAGCTAAAATTAATTTTGTATTTAGAATGTTACCTATAAAAATATCAGAAACCGAGATAAAAAGTTGGCAAAATATTATTAATAAATATTGTAATGGAGAAAAGAGAGCAAGAGTGAATAAAAATAATTGGTACCTAAGCCAAAAAAAGGGGGGAATGGGTCTCCCAAACATAAAATTATACTACGTAGCAAATAGATTAAGACATGTTGTAGAAGCAATTATGGGAGTAGGAGATTTATATTGGATGGAAGAAAAAACCATAAATAAGGTAGAGATGAATTTGGAGAATGTTTTTTTTAAAGACGGAGGAAGAAAGTGGGTTGGAAGTATAGATAATCCACTCCTGAGGACTCAATGGGAAATTTGGAGTAAATTTAAAGGGAAGCTGCTTCCGAGCAACTCTCCCTTAGCACCGATAATAATGTTAAAGAATTTCCCAGAGGATCTAAAGGGTAGATTATGTAAAATATTAAAAGAGAAAAATAAAATAAGATTAAAGGATTGGGTAAGAGATATTAAAACAAGAGAGGATATGGAAAATTTGTTAAAGGAGAAGAAGCTATCTTGGCTAGAATATGGTCAATTAGAGCAATGGAATAAAAAGTGGATTAAAGATAATAGAATGTGCAGAAAGATGACGAGGTTTGAAGAATTAGTAGTAAGTAAGGAGGAAGGGAAAGGAGGGAGTATAGTTTCAAAAGGATTAATGAGTGAAATATATAAAATATTGTTAGAGAAGGAGTTTAGAGAGAATACAGAGAAAATGGTTTGGGAATCAGATTTGAAGATACAAATAGGGCGACAGAGCTGGGAGGGACTATGGAAACAAAGAGTGTTGAGAAGTTTATCAGTAAGAATAAAGGAGAATTATTTTAAAATCCTATGGAGGTGGTACCTAACCCCGGTTAGATTGAATAAGATAAGTGATCAACATTCAGCAAATTGTTGGAGAGGTTGTGGGGAAAAAGGAACGTATTTACATATGTGGTGGCAATGCAAATATGTACAAAGATTATGGAAGATGGTGTTCTCAGAAATTGAAGAAATAGTGGGAATGAAAATAGAACAAACACCAAAAATAGCATTGCTGTCACTATTTGAAGATATAAAGTGTGGAAAAGGAACTATAGAGCTGATATTGAGTTTGTTGGTTGCAGCACGACTGATGGTAGCTAGGAACTGGAAGATCCAAGGGGAATATTCTATTGAGGAATGGTATAAAGAAGTATGGGACATAGCCATTAATGATAAACTGACATGTAATATTAAGTGGAGAAAAGGCGTAACTAAAATAAATGAGTTCGAAGGAATCTGGAAACAGTTCCTAGTGTTTGTGTTTACTAAGGGAAGTGGGAAACCACCAGCAGAAGAAACGATTAGATTTTGGACTCAAGAATGATCCCGAGGTGGGGGGTGCACTTTTATGTTAAGTACGAAGATGTTGTAGTATGATAAGGTATATGTAATAGTTTTTGATATTTGTACTCAACAATTATTCAATATGTATGCAGTAGATATTTGATGTTTTTTTTTCTTATTGTGTTTTGTTTCAGTTATATTTTGGTAATGTTTATCTATGTTTATATAGTGTTGAAAATGAATAAAAATTATTAAAAAAAAAAAAACATTCAAATGCAAACCAAATGAATCTTTCAGCCATCCCTAATGGGAAGATGTTGGAGATCAAGCTTCGTGGAAGTCACTTACATTTATTCTGGAAGCCTTTCCCAAACATAAACTCTATAGCCCAATGTAGGCATTCATCCGCTCACATGTAGGGCTAAAGTGTGCAGAGGGACATGTGCATGCATGAAAGCCCTGCCGCCAGCATCTTCATGTGCCTGGTACCCAATTAAGCCTTTACACATGGTGTGTGAAGGTCTGAAGAGGGCTGTGTATGCACACTTAGTTGAATATATTGACACAATTCCCATCACACACTCTGCTTTATTAGAGTTTAGAATTTCCAATCACAGAAACTCTGTAATTGGGTTTGAATGAATTTGCTTACAAGCTCTCTTCAGACCTTCACTCTCATTGCATGGTCTAACTGGGCACTGGGTGCAAAAGGAACACTGGAAGCAGGTCTAGTGTGTGTGCCAATGTCCCTGTCCAAACTTTAGCCCTGCACACGAGCAGGTGAACACCTGCATAGGGCTTATATCTTTGAATCCTGTCACCTAGTTGAGAACTCCGCTAAAGCCAGTTATTCTCCTTATGTAGGCCAGTTTTCAATTACCAACTACTCCAGGAACACATTGAAAACTTATCTCCCTGAAGTGCATAGCCTGGTTATGCACACTCCAGGAGAAATTTCTCTCTGTAAAACATCGGGAACATCCAGCCACTGATATGAATCACCTCCTCCAGTAGTAAGATTGAGAATGTAACATGGGAAAAGATCTGGTTAACTTTAGCGAAGATTAAACAACTCGGAATAGAACAGAGATCACTCTTCAAGACTCAGCAGGAGAGAGAGTAAATGAAGGGGGGCAGGTGGAGTTGAATGGCAAGGACTCAGCTATGGATTTGGTGGTGAGGGGGTCCTCTAAACTCTCAGAGAGCCTCTGGGAAGGCTACATCTTTTTTCTTTGGCAAAATGTAATTGCCCCAACAACAAAACCTGTTTTAACAGATAATCAAATGCTAATTGAAAGCATTTTTAAAATGCAGAACAATGGGCAATTAAGCAGGAGCACATTCCACCACTGCAAACATGGCATTATATATTAGCATCATTGTGTATCAGTGCATTACAATGCCTTTGTTGGAAAAATAGCCATAAAATTACAGGAGACAGTTTTACATATCACATCCCTTTATTTCATTGCATGGTGGGTGCAATAGAGCTTAAATAATTCTATTTTTATTTATTTAAATAAATGAACAAACAAACAAATAAATAAATAAAATTAGGATTTACCCCTTATTTATCTTTCAGTGATGCATAAAGTCAAAAGATCCCACTATTGTCTTCTTTTAAAAGAAGCTGTACAATCTAATTCCATTTTTATTCCTTTGCCATTCCCTCCCTGTTTTGTCTCTGACTGGTTGGCATAACTGGGTCCCTTCTAACAATGACTGGTCATTTCTAATGCAATTAACACAGTCCAACTTACACCCTGCTGATAAAGAACCTACCACTGAATTTCACCTTCAAAGGTCTTGTTCACAGATTCTTCCAGAAAACCGCCTGGACTGTTCATTTCTGAAACAACATTTCTCACTTGCATGCTTCCATAGGGACGGGGGAGCTGTTCCAACAGTAACCACATGAATGAGTCCCATTTTAGGTTGAATTTGCTTATCTCTCTCCCTCCCTCCCTTCCTTTTTTGCATGCTTGTTTTCAGCTTGAGGGGGCATGATATAGCCACTTTGCTGAAGTTAAGCAGGTCTAACTCAGGTCAGTGCCTCAAGCACATGGGAAATCACATATGCAACCATGAGTTCCATAATGGGGGAGGGGGGAAGAGTGGAGGATATAAATACACCAAATGATCAAACAAATTCTTTGGGACATGGTACCCAACTTGGAATTTGCCTTCGCTGGATACATTCAGATACCAGTTCAAGATCTTTCTCTACAAGCAGGCTTTTAAGATTTAGTCTGTAGCTTGATTATTATTTTTTCTGCTGGTTCCTCAATGTTTTCATTTTTTCCTTTTTTTTAAAAAAAGTGTAATATAGTGTTATTTAATTTGTTTATTGCATTTTTGCTGTTTTGTTATTGGGCAGTATACAAATCTAACAAATTAATCAATCAATCAATAAGCATTATGAGCCAGGCAAATTTGCATTCCTAACCAGGGAGAAATCAAACTTTGTTGTCATCTCTATTCCTACACCCACACCACCATGTTTCGTCCTGTGCTGCTCCCAGTAACACGGCGAGAATCTACCAGGTTGTTAAACATCCATTTCCTTGATGTTCTTTGTAAAAACCTCTCAAATTCTATCAATTACTGGGTCTGACATGCTATGAACAAGACAGCTATACTCATGGGCTGGGCTGGCCAGCTCCTCAAATTATGCAGCTCTTTAGATGGCACAGAGAAGAGCCTGTGAAGATGATTTAATGTTGCCCTGCTAGGTGAAGGAGCAGAGTTAGGACAGAGGCTCAATGCTACAGCCAGTTAAGGTCAGCTTGCACCAGCCACCGCCGTATAATTCCTCATATATGCTTCTCTTTTGGCTCTTGAGCAATCTGCACAACAGAATGGTTTTCTCACCAGACCAATATTACATCCTTTTGTTTTTGTTTGTTCAGAGCTCATTTTAAGGGAAGGAGAGAAAAGAAAGGGAAGAGGAGTGCAATCCTATACATGTCAACGGAGAAGTACGTCCACAGGGTTCAATGACACTTAGGATTGCAGCCTATTGCATTAGGAGTCAGGTCTCCTTTACTTTCAAGACATATATACAAGAGGAAATGTCAGCAAGTGCCACATATCATACACCCACCCACATGGTATCACTATGGGTCTGTTCAGACAACACACTAAGCCATGGTTAGGCCCCTAAGTGGTTAGTGAGCATGTTTAAACCAGGGTTATGTAGTCACCAGGGTTAGGAATGGTCCACATGACACATTGAGGCATGGCTACATGCCATACTAAGTCATAATTGGCCTGTTCAGACAACATGCTAGGCCATGGTTAGGCCACTAATACTTTTGCAGCAAATGGTTAGAGAGCATGTTGAAAACATGGTTATGTAGCCACCATGGTTAGAAATGGTTAACACAACATGTTAAGTCATGGTTCACATGACATGTTAAGCCATAATGTTTAGTTTTATTTATTTATTTATTTTTTTCACTTATATACCGCTCCCACAGCCAGGGCTCTCTGGGCGGTTTACAGAAATTCTAAAATTGAGGTAAAAACAAGTATACAAAATTAAAAACTCTAAAACACAGAACATACACACATAAAGCATTAAAAGCCGATTTAAAAACTAAACATGTGGGTAATTAGGATGTGCCGCCATATGCCTGGGCAAAGAGCATAAACCACCATGGCTTAGCATGCCATCTGAACAGGGTCAATGTTTAGATCAAAATGCTTGACCACTTTGCCTTAGTGTGTCACCTGAACAGGGCCATAATATTTAAATTTCACTTCACCTAGGCAGCCCTTCAAAAAGCGGACTGTTCTCTGTAAAGTAGTACATATGGCTACTCTAACAAGATTTTGGCCATTGGTCTTTTTCAGCCATCCCCCCTATTAGTTTCATAATGATCCCTTCTTCTGTGCCTTGAACAGAAATAGCAATGTGTTCCCTTTAACTACTACTTGACTGCCTAAGGTGGGGAGAATAAATGTATGCTCCAACAGGAATTAATGATTATTCTATGATATGCCATGATTGTTTTAAGAGAGGTCCTGGTTTATATGCAGTTAAAAAGAGGAGGCTGTGATTAAAACAGTGAGGACATTTTTGATGTCAGGTGCTCAGAAATAACACAGACATTAATTTAGCTAAATATTTAACTAAACACTTCCATCTCTCCACTTTCATTAAACCAACAAACTGCATTATTTACAAAAATCAAATGAGGTCCTGCTTTGTCACAGTGTGAACTGTGCTTACTACAAAAGAGAAAGTGGGAGAAAGCAATTTCAATCAGATTATGTAATTCTCTGCTGCTATTTTAGCCACATAAATTTTTTAAATACAGTCATTCCTGGTTAACCTACGCTTGGGTTATCCAGATGTCTCTGAATATGAAAGGCTTAAATTATAACCAGGGTGGGAACCTACGATGACTGTCGATGGGTTATTTTAATCCAGATGAGCATGTACAAATGGATTTTCTTTTTCCAAGACCTGATCATAAATCTGAATCAACTTAACAAGATCTACTCAGCAATTATGTTTGATGCATTTTCATATGACCATGTACGGGAAAAGGTCACTCAATGAATTTTGTTGGTGGCATGAAAGCTGCAAGGTTATAAACTCTGAAGTTCAAATTAAAAACATTTATGCATGGGATTTACAGCAACTGTCCTATCAGTCTTTAAGGTTTTTAGACATTCATCATTCCACTTTGAGATATATCCCACTTCAAAGGACACGTAAAGTCACAATGATCAGAACTGCCCATATTTCTCCAAACTGAAAAGTGCCAATACCAGACCTCTGAGGGCCCTTGGAGGAGGCACCCTCAATCCTTCTCACCATCCTTCTCACCAGCTTCTATTGCCCCTCCTCCCTTTCCCCATCATTTCTACCATTTGCTTGCTTGACAATCAGAGAGCAAGTCAGAAAGTAGCAGTAGTATCCACTGTTTCTCCTTCTTACCATCATTATGGTCTGGGACAGATCAAGAGGCAGGTGAACAAGAAGACTGAAATGGTGAAGAGGAGGAACAAGCCCAGAGGGCAGTTGTGGGCCTTTGTCAGGTGCCCAACTATACTTACCCTTGACTCCTGCAGTTGAGTTTTACACATATACACACACACACACACACACACACACACACACACACACACACACACACACACACACACACCGATAGTTCCATCTTGATGCAACGCAGTGTATTTGTTTGTTTATTTATTTATTTATGACATTTATATCCTGCCCTTTTTCTTCCAAGGAACCCAAGGTGGCATGCATAATTCTCCTCCTCTCCACTTTATCCTCACAAGATCAACCCTGTGAGGTAGGCTGGGCTGAGAGTCTGTGACTGCCAAAGTTATCCAGTGACTTTCCATTGCAGAGTGGGGACTAGAACCTGGATCTCCCGACCCAGTCCAACACTCTAATCAGTACACCACACTGGCTCTATTAGTATGCCTGTCTTAATATTTTTGATGTGCAACATATATATTATTATCCCGTGCTAGAAAAAATGTACAAATCCGGTTACTTGTGGAGAGTAGCAATTGCCTCCAAGTGACTATGCTTAGGAGTTAACATAAATTGGAAGGAAGTTAGACCAGGTTGTAAAAATAGTCTGACTGTGAACCAATTAAATTTTACCTCCAAACTTTAAAGTCAATAAAGAATGACTCAGAGATGGAGCCAGAGTTAGCTCACCACCTATTCCTTATTTCAATGAACAGTTCCTTATGAATGTTATTTATTTGTGACATGCAATGTAACTGCAAAACCAACTTTAATTTAATACATTTTACAAGGATGGAACAGATAATATTCTGAGAAAGGTAATCATTTTCTTGTGGTACCACCATGTGATCCTTGTTTTGGAGGTCATCAGGTGGGAACACTAAATCAGAGCAAAATTGCTTCCTGAATGGAGATTGAGCATCTTCTACTTTTCAATGCAGTTGTGCCTCCCATTTAACGGAACCCCTTCATTTTTCAAATATAATTATTTCTCAGCAGACTCTCCATCTTGGAAAGTTCCAGGATGGAGAGTGAGAGTTGGGTGGTGATGGTGGAAGAATCCCTGTTTTGCTGGTTGTTTTAATTCCTTTTTTGAAAGTTTCGAAGTATTTTGAGAATGAAGGTTAATCAATGGAGTAAAAGTTATCTTCTGGCAGGGAAGAAGATAGTGCATATTAAACTATGGAATTCATTATCTCAATATGCAGTGATGGCTACCAATTTGGATGGTTACAAATAGGGGTTGGATAAATTCCTGGAGAAGGCTATCAATAGCTAAGAGCCCTGATGGCTATGTGCTACCTCCAGTATCTGAGGCAGTAAGCCTATTTTGCACCAGTTTCTGGGGAACATGGGTGGGAGGGTACTGTTGCACCATGTCCTACTTTTTTGGTCCCTGGCCGACAGCAGGTTGGCCACTGTGGGAACAGAATGCTGGACTAGATGGACCCTTGGTCTGATCCAGCATGGCTCTTCTTATGTTCTTAGTTAGGTGTTAGATCCAAGGCAGGCATCAATGAGAGGCAAGATCAGGCACCTGCCAAGGGTGCACACCCCAAAAGGTGCCCACTGACAGGAGCCCCCTGAAGTTGTTCCTCCTCTTCACCATTGCAACCTCTTGTTTACCTGCCTCTCACTCTGGCCCAGCCAATGGTGGTGGCGAGAAGGAGGAGCAGTAGATGCCACAGCCTTCTTGCTCGCTGGCTCTTATAGAATAGCAGAGTTGGGAGGGGCCTATAAGGCCATCGAGTCCAACCCCCTGCTCAGTGCAGGAATCCATCTTAAAAGCATCCTTGACAGATGGTTGTCCAGCTTCCTCTTAAATGCCTCCAGTGTGGGAGAGCCCACAACCTTCCTAGGTAACTGGTTCCATTGTCATATACTGCTCTAACAGTCAGGGAGTTTTTTCTGATGTCCAGCCAGGATCTGGCTTCATGTAACTTGATCCCATTATTCCGTGTCCTGCTTAGCATCAATTCCTTGCTTGCTCTACCATCAAGCAAGGAATTGATGAGAAAAACAAATATGAGGAACGATAGCATCTGGTAACAATGGCAGTGAGGGAGGGGTCTCATTGAGGGAGAGACCCCATTGAGGGTGTCTCTCAAGAATCTTGAGTCAGGACTAGTTAGATCAAGGGTGTTGAGTCGATGGGATAAAAGTTGTCTACTGATTGTACAGAAATTGTTTAATGAATGCGATATTACAGGAATGTTAGCTTTTTTTTAAAAAAAAATCCTGATTATAGAAGTCTGGAATCTTTTGAGAATACAGGTCAATCTCCAGAGCTTTTGGCTTTTAGGCAGCTTATACCCTTTCATCCTTTTTTATTAGTAGTAAATATACAAAATATATGATACAAAAATGTATATATGATACACTACATAGAATTCATATGATTTTCATAACTGCTATTTGTTAACCACTCTTCCCAAACATTAAATGTAATTGGTTACTAGCTTTCATAAGTCAAATAATAATATGCTATAATTCAACAGTAAAGGAAACAAAAACTTCAGCCTGCAGCCTGAAATTTACAATTCCAGATGGCTACAAACAAAACCCTTTCATCTAGGCTGTGCAGAAAATGAAGAACTCTTCCCTGGTCCTCCTTGTAGGCAAGATAACTCACTACAAAATACTAGCAAGTTACAAATCTCTTCAGTTGGTGAAATTAACAACAGTAAATCTGAACCAAGTTCTCAGTTATTACGGGAAATCCCAAAGGGTTTACAAGCCATTAATCCTGTGCTGCTTTATAACAGTAGTGTGCAGTTTACTCCCTGTAAGAATGAAGATTATCTCTACCCTCTACCTGATCCTGAAATTTGTTCTGCTGCTGTGGCTGCATCACCTCTGACATCCAAATTTGATAGCAATGGTGCAACAGTAATTAACAACAGTCCATTTCCACTTCCATAGGTTTAACCATGTTAAGTCTGTTAAAAGGTTGCGGGACCAAAAGAGAGACACCTTAAAGGCACCTTAAAGACTAACAATTTTAAGAGTCATCAGACAAGTGTTTTTATTGCACCCTTGTTATTGGGTACTCATGGATTTTCATGGGTCCTATTCACAATGTCGTTCACCTCTCGTGAATTGCCCGCCCCTTCTAGCCTTCTTCCTGTGACAAAAAATGCCTCAGAATTGTACTTGATGGTATATTCAGCCCCACTTATTTATAATTCAGAATGCAAATATGTGATTAATGCACTTGTTGATTAATTGCACCATTCAATTAAAGCTTGCAGTCCTAGGAATAGACCAAACTTCAGACTACGTAAAAGCATAATCCAATGCTTTTTTTGCTTGCTCCAATGAAAGAAACTGCTCACAGTGACCTAATTTTAGAGATCCTGTAGCAGAGATGAACAGGGCATGCCTGGTTGGAAGCAGGCCAGCCTTAGACCAAATGGCATCCTAGGTGAGGGTCATTTTTGTCACTCACCCTCCATTGGCCCAACTTTGGAATGTGTTTGTTTTATTGCACCTGTGGCACATTCATGATGCACAAATCGCATGCATGATTCATCCTATCCATATAAGAAGCTAGTTCAGATCCAGAGCGCGTTAGTCATGTTAAGATCCCAATAAAATTCATTTCATGGTTTTCAACAAGACCAAAGCGTGATGAATTTGCTCTGGATCCAACCTGATAAATTTCCACATAGGCATCTGGTCACCATCACTCACGGGCACAGTGTTTGTTGAATGGGCACTGATGCAGTAAAACAGTTTCCGCCAGCCTGAAGCCCTTCCGAAATTTTGGATCACAACTCCCAGCATTCCTGACAAAATGCTGGGAGGACAAAAGGATGGAGAAGGATGGAATAAATGATTCACAACAACAACATTATTAATGCTGGCCAAATAGATCAGTGCTGCTAGCTTTACAAGTAAATCTGAACTGTTTGTAGTATTTTTAGTGCTTTGCTAAATCCTGCCCCCCTTTTTCAGGAACATTTTCTCTCAAATTGGGTGTTTGTTTGTTTTCTGCCTGTTTTGCAGAGAGGCAGGAAAAAAAAGGGAAAATCTGTTTGTTTTTTTCTCTCCTTGGGGAGGGGGACAGGGCTTCCACATAATTTCTTTAAGTGTAGCCAGTTGTTGAAGGGTCTTCTTTCTATTATTTGTTTATTAATTTAAATAACACCTCTAAACATTTGCAGAAGCAGTTCTTCCTGAATGCCAATTGCAGACTGTTACAAAGTAGCTCTCTTGTGAATGAGCAGTACTGACTCCATTTTGAAGCAGCCAAAAAGCCAAGGTGTCTTCATCCCCCATCTCTAGCAGAGATAGGACAAAGGCACAGGAATGGGACTGAGAGCAATCACACAAGGCTAGGTCAAGTAATTCATTTTCTAATAGACCTCCTCAAATGCATTCCCCAGAGACAAAAGTGGGGTAAAATTGAGCAGAATATGAATGCTGGATGGCAAGAGTGATACCTGGTCATGCACATGCTAATGGTTCCTATTGTTAAACTCTAGCCTGGACACCTGTCTTTAAACCAGTCATTGGTGTGTAGGGTCATCTTTTGTTGAAGGAGTGTTTCTGGCAAGTACAGCCATCATCTCAAAATTCCCTCTTTTGTTATGTCCTTCTCCCACAACAAGTAGCATCACTTCTGGTGCTTGTGAGCAGTGATGTCACTGCTTTTCTCTAGATTGTATTAAAAAACCCAGGTTATGAGAGGCAGCTCCTCTTTTACCAGAAGCACAGGGCCATACTGCTGAATTCAGTAAGACTCCTGCTTGCCAGAGCAAGTAGCCATTGGTGAGTGCTTTGCCTCCCCTATCTAAGGTTGCTTGCATATTTCCTTTTCACCTGAGACCAGGAGTTGCACTGCTCACCAGTTCCTGTCTGCAGGAAAGGGCTTCAGTCCAAGGACAGGTATATTGCAAATTGTAGCCTCTACCCCATCCTTCATCTCTCTCTCTGTGTAGGGAACTCCTTCTAAGCTTCCACTTGCTCAGCTAAGTCCCCCAAAGCAAGCTTGTGCATTTGTATCTGTTTAAACCTCAGTAAATGTGCCATTGTGGCATTATCCTCTTCAACGGTGTGGATTTCTGTAGGTAAGAATCGCCTTACTTAGCCACAGACGCTCTATTGCCAACATCTAAAGATTCCTTATAAGCAGGTGTGTAGGTCACATTAGAAAGTGTGCAAATTTGTACACAGGTCTAAGGTGAGGATATTATGTAACATAACCTTACCCTATCCAACAGGCATCCATGAAGAACTCCAGGGCTCCTGCAAGTGCCAGGGGTGTCTGAAATCAGGGCACAAACAGAACATGGGGCACCATCGAGGAATCTATCAGGTATGCTTTAGGGTGGATTCCTGCATTGAGCTGGGGGTTGGACTCGATGGCCTTATAGGCCCCTTCCAACTCTACTATTCTATGATTCTAATATTCCTCGGCACAACAATGATCAGTCTCTTGATTTCAATTTTATCAACATTCTCACCAAGATTCGTCATCAGTACATCAGCACAATTATGTAATAACAACCAAGTTTATAAAATTCGTGAAACTACCTTCATGAAAGGTATAATCTATTTCACTTATATAAAGTTTAGCCAAGCATCATGTCAGCTTTTTGTTTTCCTTTTCTGTTTATAATTGCCCATCACACCACCATGGTAATTGCAAACATATCCTGAACAAACATCTTGAAGGTGGAAAGTTCCATAAAAGAAGAAAAAAATAGAGGTCATCCTAACTATAGAAGTAACAGCCAAGTCTCATTTTCTTCCCTTGGGCCATTAGCAAGGGGAAATATGGGCTGTAATTGACACAATAAGTGATGCAAGACAATCATCCTCCACTATGATAATGTCTATCTGTCCTAATTTGGTGACATCAGTGGATAATAAGAAAAAGTAACAACTGAAAGTCTTGTTCGTATACATCAATTTGGAAAGTGGGCGTGTGGGAGCTGAAAATACACCAACACGTTACAGGTAATTGAATGTTTTTCACCAGTTAGGTTTAAAAACTTATAGAAATTACAAAGACTGAGAAGGAATTCCTCTGTTGCTAAAAAAATTTCCTCAAACAGTATTCCTGTTACATAATTAGGTACCGCATTAGACACAATAGCCGGAGTGTGTTTAATTCCTGGTCTTTTATTTACAATAGTCACATAAATCACAAAGAACCCATTAGATGCAAAGATGGATGTTCTGCCCAAGGCTACCATTATTCTGTTTCAACTAATGCGGTTCTGTTGGTGGCTGTCAAAGTTATTGGAAAGCCATGCTGTAAATATTCTCAAAATTACAAGTCATAATCCACCAATCCTTATTCACAGCACTGGGCTGAGCACATACAGCTATGTACCTATTGCTGTGTGTGACAAATACATACACTCCAAGAGAAGCCCTTCAATGTCGGCTCTGACAGTCATGGGTTTAGGACAGGAGAGAGATATGATTGCATCCTCCGTATTCCTCTAAACTTACAATCACATGCACACCATTTGGCAAATGGGTATTTGTACAGCCATTTTCTTGCAATTAACAATAGAAAAGGATAGAAAACAATAGAAAAGGTTACAACATTAAAATAATGCTAGGGGCTGTCTATACATGGGGAAAACCCTGTGGTGGAGGTGGATCTGAATTGCATTGCTGAGATTTACCCCAACCTTTTCAATCAGACCAATGTCAATAAGTCGCTTCTGATGTCACTCCAGGGCAAATCCGGAGGTGGTGCTTGGTGGAAGGTGATCAGCAATTAGTCACCTTCCACCAGGAAGAGGGCGGAGATGGCTCCAGTACCTGGATGGTCACCCAGAAAACCTGTGCTCCTTTCATGGTTTCAGATTACTCAAAGATGCCCTGGGAAATGGAAAGACTGGGGTTTGAGAGTGAACTGGTGCCAACCCAGTGCTGTGAAAACAGCGTCCTGGTCATGCAAGTCAGTGTTACAAGTCAAGATGTTCTGTTTGTACTATTTGATTTTGTGTTGTTGAGCTGAATAGATAACTCCACGAGAAGGACCTTCAAGCCTGGTGCACCCAAGAGGGGCTATACTTGGAACCAAACATAAAGTGGAAAGGCCTAGTAGTTGATTCTCCTCAATTGACTTCCTTCCACATAAGCTGAAATACTTGTGACAGTGTCTTGAACCTTCATCACCCACCAACCCACCCACACTCAAACATACATGTAAACTGCAACAGAAGCTTTGGGAGACATCTCTATTTATCCATCCAATTATCTCCTTATTTACATGCTAACTTTACTATTGCTATCCACACTGATGTGGTGTGGGAGTGTGGAGGATCTGGTGCCCAGAGTAAGCAGCTGAGATACAGAATAGGATCAAAGTGACTTGAGTGGCAAGATGAGAAGCATCCCAGGGGTAGACCTAGGCCTAATCTACACCATGCTATGTAAGGCTTTAGATGTTAAAACCAGCACCTTGAATTGGGCTCAGAAATGTATAGGCAGCCAATGCAAGCGGGACAGAATCGGTGTTATAACACTTAATACAGTAAAATCTCTATGCTGTTTATACACAAAAATTAAACTTCAATAATTGATATCTTTCAGATGGACAAGAGGAAGCTGAGTTAGCGTGGCTCATCCAAGGACATGTCATAATTCCATGGCAGGACATTAAGCTAAATCTCCCAGGTTCAAATCCAACTCTCTTTCCGCTTTACCACACTGCCTCCAGCAAGGAAGTTGCTTTACACAATCAGTTGCCCTGAGATTAAGCTTAACTTGCCTCAATTGTTGACTGATGTTGACTAGGGGTGTGCACAGACCCCCCGCTCCACCCCTCGGGCCGATCCGAAAATTTCGGATTGGCCCGCTCCGCTCCGCCCATACTCCGCTCCTCTTCGCCGCGGAGCTCCGGCTCCGAATCGGAGCTCCGCAGTGGAGGGGAGTGGTGCCAGGTAAGGCCGGGAGAGGAGGGCGGGGGGGTTACCGGGCCCTGCCGCCGTCACCGCCCGTGCAGCGACGGTGGCAGAGCCCAGTAAGGGACCAAGGGGGAGGGGGGTTTACCTGCCTCCGTCCGCGGTCCGTCGGCTTCTTCAATTGAGCCCATGGTTCAGCCAGGAAGTCTGAGCTGGCGGCCTAGACTTCCTGGTTGAACCGTGGGCTCAATTGAAGAAGCCGATGGACCGCGGACAGAGGCAGGTAAGGGAGAGGAGGGGGGGTTACCGGGCCCTGCCGCTGTCGCCGCATGGGCAACAGCGGCAGGGCCCGGTAAGCCCCACTTACCTTTCCGGCGGAGCTCCGGATGAAGGCGAAGGATCCGCCTTCACCTCGATCCTCTTCACCATGCTCCGCCGGCCCCCCAATCCTCTTCACCTCCGCCTTAAGGGGAGGCAAAGTACCCCGCTCTGCTTCTAATTCGCCGGTCCGATTAGAAGCGGAGCACATCCCTAATGTTGACAACCAAAGAACATCCTGTGACCAAAGAGGGATGGAAATAAAGACAGGGAGAATGTTCCCTGACATTTCAGCCAATGAATACTAGACCTGATCAGTCATGGACTTGGGCTCACCTTGGGTTTAGAAATCTGTGCAAACACAGTGACTGACCTGTGACAAATGATCAAAAATAGCAGGGCAGGAATAGCAGGGCAATGAATGCATCCCAGGATTATTTGTCTGTGCAAACAATAGCTGTTGACTAAGAGTGAAAATCTGTTCAACAATCTCCTATGTACCATATCATGCCAATGGGGGCCATAGCATTCCTTTCCTGTATCTATTAAGACAATAAGGAAAGCTGCTCCTATTATTAGACAGGGAGTGTCAGCATTCTGCCAGAGATTTGGGGATACTAAAGGCAGCAACTTATTCATCATGTAGATGGTGATGATGACAATTAATTTTACTAATTATTTATACATACCACTTTTATACTGGCTAATATCATTAAATTTCTAATCAGTTCACAATAAAATATAAATCTTTTTAAGAACAATCTAAAATTAATTAAATCATTAGAACAGAGTCAATGATAAAATGTATTTATTTTGACTTATTCTGTAGTCCCGGGGGATTTCTTGAGAGTATATGTCTGAGTTTACAGAGCAATTGGATGACTTGCAATTATACAATGGAAATTCTTGATTCCCACCCCCTACACAAATACTATAGGTTTGAAACTGCCCCCTCCCCTCCCCTCCCCTCCCCTCCCCACTGCTCAAATTCAACACTGCTTCAAATAATGGTGGTATATGCTTGGTGCCTCTGCAAGGTTCAGGATTCACAAATCATGTCAATGAAGCATCTCTGTAGTCAGAAAAATGAACACAATTCACAGAGGCACACCATATAACACTCTGTTTTCTTACCTGCTCCAGAAAATATCAACTTTTTGGACTTCTGCAATATTTCTAAATCCTTCTTTGAAATACAGCTCACTGCCCCTCTCTTCTACACTGATCTCTTTGATCTCTTATTCTACCATAACCATTCGTGTGTTGTTATCAGGAAGAATGCCATGGCTTAAACTCCAAACTTTCGGAACCATAGACTTTGTGCTCAATCTTCAGACGTCACTTCAGTTATCGAAGGGACTCAGGGTATGTAAAAGGGTATGTAAATTCCTGGAGGAGAAGGCTATCAATGGCTTCTGCACCGGATGGCTATGTACTATCTCCAGTATCAGAGGCGGTAAACCTATATACACCAGTTGCTAGGGAACATGGGCATGAGGGTGCTGTTGCACTCATATCCTGCTTATGGGTTCCTGGTCAACAGCTAGATGGACCCTTGGTCTGATCCAGCATTGCTCTTCTTATATACCATGTCAGATCATTTGTTTATAGGGCTCAGCATTCTCTACTCTGACCAACAGTCACACTCCAGGGTCTCAGGCAGACATCTTTCCCCATCACTTGCTCCTTGATCCTCTTTAACTGGGATTGAACCTACCCTGCAGTCTCCTTTGTGGATACATTTGAGGCCTTGCAAATATATTATCTTACTGTTTCACAAACTCCCTTTGGCTCAGGTAGGCAACATTGCAACAGAACTGGTGAAAAAAAATCCCCATACATGCCAAACTGTTCTTATTTTATTCACAAAGTGTACTGTTCCAGAGGCATCCTTGGCAGGATGTAGTGATCGTGACACATTACAAGAAAGAGAGCTGTCTCCCTATGGTACTGTGTGCAGGACCCAAGCCACATAAATACGTCAAAACTAGTTCTTGGATAGGTTGGGTAGTTGTCATGCATTATATTTTCATGTCTTCGGACATGCCTCTGGTTGAGAATTCACTGAGAGACAGAACTAAGTTATAGGTTATACAGTTTCCTGGTAATACCATCTATTTTTTTTTAAATTTTTATTGCTAGCCTGGATTCCCATCTGCCTTGAGTTACATCACTGCACTATGTGGCCCTGGGGAGACACATGTTCCAAGCGGCACACTTTCACTTTACATTCACATGAATGGCAAAGAACAAAACCAGCTTGGTCCTTGAATATTTATGTCTATGTGGATCACTCAAGGGGTTCACGTCTAATACAATGAAACTTTGAAAAGCAAGTAGTCACTCTGTTTTTACATCTGCATTCCAGAAAGGCATGTAAGGTTGTCAGAAATTACATTCAAAGGAGTCAACAGTCAAATACACTGTATTTAAATGTAGGACTGAACTCTTCAACCCACCTCCCTTTGAAAGCTTGCATGTAGCCTCCACAACAGCCAACTCAAGATCCACTTAGCAAACCAGGGTGAATATCTGCAGTTTAATTTATTCCCTAGGTACTTGCATTTAGTGCAAAAATTTGCAAGATGGAGGTAATGAAGCAGCAGGGAAATTCACTTAACTGATTTTTTTTCACCCATAGCTGTACTTTCATTTACCAGTAGAATCTTTAAAATGCTTTGATGGCTGATATTAGAAACTTATGGGCTGTTTCAAAAGCTGCCTGCTCAGTTCTTCCCATCACACTTTGAAATTTGAAACTACAAGCCAAAAATAATAATAATGGGGAGGAGTCACAAACAGCATGGCAAACTAAGAACAACATCACACAGGGGAAAATGTGTTTGCTTACTGTCACTTCTACCCCCACACGCTTGTCCCTCATTACTTGCTCTTTTGAAAGAGGAGGTAAACAACATGCATGTTGCCCATTCAGTGGGCCACTTTGATCCCGTTACTTCTCCTGCACATAGCAGGAGATAGCGGCAGCTTCCATCTTTAAAAATAATTCAGATTTACTGGGGTGCGGGAAGGTGCATGAGAAGCGGACGACATCATGAGAGGGACCCGTGAAAATCCGTGAGTGCCCAGTAATGGACAAGCAACAAAACACTTGTCTGATGGAGCTCTAAGAAACAACTTTAATACCCAGATTCCCGGAAAAAATAAAAGAAATGTTCTATTTAAATATTTGAGGCCTAACTGCATATTGCATCCAATTGCATGAAACCTGATTATCCTCCCCTCCCCACCCAATGAAAATGACACTTAGGGAAGGAACATTTTGAGCAGAGACACAGTGTTTGATTAGCCCTCTTGCCTTACTGCTTCTTCACTCCAAGTAGTGGGTCATGTGTATAGAGAACAGTTCTTTATTTGAAAGGCTGTCAGAGGACAGTCCTCTATTTGCAAGCATCATGTACCTGAAGGCCTGTCCAATCCAAGTCCAGCTTGAAGAGAAACAAACCGTAAGAAGCTAAAACCAATGTGCTGAATGTCACCATCAATATTGAGCAGCTGGACAGCATCATGGGCTGCTCACAGTCTTCACAGAATGGTGAGCTGTGTTTTTATTGAGTAGTTATTTCTAAATTTGCATCTATTCATATTAATGAGTTTATCCAAATTTTATGCAAATCACTATCCTTGCTTATTCTGGGTTGTGTGTGTGTGTGGTGGTGGTGGGATTGATGGACTTCATCTTTTTTGCCAATGTATAAGTAGCCAGCCATCCTACTCTGAAAGTGATCCCTGCACGTTGTTCCCTCCCACATGGGCTTCTAAATTAGTGGCCTGGTTCACAGATAATAAGCCACCACAGGGGAATTTCCCCATGGGGTTTGGCATTGCAGTGGCTACCACCATTTTGAATATTCAAGCCACACCGGTGGGGGGCAGAGTCTTTATATGTGAACCTATTGCAAATGGGCTGTTGGGGTACTTGCTAGGTCACTTGCAACCCTGAAGCAGACCTTTGGTTCTGGGCAGTTTGTCAGGCACCCCAACAACTGACCTTTGCTGGATTCACATGAAAAAACAAGCCACAGCATGCCCCCTTGAAATTTCATGAATGGTTCAGTTCCTCAGCTCAGTGGCAACTCTCCTCAGAAATGAAATGTTCTTTTATCATTCAAATGTGACATTCACACATATCTTAAGTCATGGGCATTAACAGCCCCATCACTCTCTCTCTCTCTCACACACACACACACATATACACAGAGCAAGAGAGAGAGAGAGAGAGAGAGAGAAAGCAACCACAGCCTCTGCAAAACCCATCATTTGAACCAGTTGTTCCTGAACGAAAGAGTATCCACCCTCTCTTCCCCAATTAAAGACACTGTTCCTGAACAAAATAAGTTTCCCTTTCAGAAACAAAACAACCTCAAGACAAAGAACTAGAAACGTTGCAGAAAATAATACTAACACTATACAGAAGGTGTGAGGAGGCACAGCACTAAGTATCTTTGTCTACAGTGGCTGTTCTTTAAACTTGACATCCTGCCTTTTATAGTTGCTTTTACTGAACACATTAAAAGACCAACTACTCCCACTGAGAATATGCCACAATTATTTCTACGGAAAATTCTAATGCAAAAGGTGCCATGAAAAAGAAAACAAAACAAAAATAGAGAGAAAAGCTGATTTGCCTGTGAAATGCAAACAGTTATCAGCTTTTAAAATGGTGTTCCCTCTGATACGGCTCCATCTGATGGAGACTCCTGTTCTATAGTTTCCCTAACCTTTTTCTTTTTCTGAAGCTTGTTGAAAAGAAGTAAGTTGCATTGATGGGTCTCTTCCCTTCCTTTCCAAAACACTTACCTCCAGGTTGACCGGCTCTCTTATTTCCAACCGCATGGCAATCCCTTGAACTTTTCATGGAAATGGATGACATCCAAGTTTTCAACTGGGTTTTTTTTGGGTGGGTGGGTGGAAAGCAACCATATAATATGCAAGCTCATTTATCTAGCACCTAGAAACACATCCAAGAAAGGGTATATGGGTAGAGAAATGGGTTTACTAACCTTAAACAGCTTACCCCTAGGGAGGGCTAATATCACCCTCACCTGTTCTTAATAACGAGCATTGATTCTACAGGCATACATTCAGCCTCTTCTTCCTCCTAGCTCAGGCTTGTAGAAGCATTTTTGGCCCAAGTGCTGGGCTCTATTTCAAAGAAGATTTTAGGGGGGCATATTCTACTGGTGGGTGGGGCCAAAGGCAAAACTGAGCAGGGCTGGGGGGAAAACACTCTTATTGCCAATTTATAGTAGGCAGCATGTCTACTCAGAAGTAAGCATGAGCAACCTCTCTACTCACATACAAGGACAAGTCTCTGCATGACTACTCTGAAGTAAGCAGAAAAGAATCACTCAGCAGTGCTTTCAAATTGCTCCCCAAACATGATGTCTACTCAGAAGTAAGTAGGACAAGTCTTGGCAGGACAAGGCTCAGAAAGAAGCAGGACTGTATCACTCAGCAGCACTTTTAAATAGCATTCTACTTAGCATTTTCAATGTCAAGCAGGAGCTGATCAGGAATAGGTTTTTTTCCCTCCATGACAGAGGGATTTGGCCAGAGAAATAAGCTGTTGGGTGAGATAGGGAACCCCTTTTCAGGCTCATGGGTTGGAGGTTCCCCAGCTCTGTCCTAGATGTTGTGACATGTCCAGAAGGACATTGACAGGGTAGAACAGGTTCAGAGGAGGGCAACCAAGATGATATGGGGAACTGAGGAATGCCCATTGAAGACAGGCTGAAGGAACATGGGGTATTCAGTCTAGAGAAAAGAAGACTGAGGGGAGACATGTCAGCAGTGTCCAGGTACATAAAATGATGCCACAGGGAAGATGGTCAAGAACTATTTTCCATGGCCACAGAAATTAGGACCCAAAATAATGGGCATAAGCTACAGCTACCTAGATTTCAATTAAATATAAGGGAAAACTTCCTGATGGTAAGATCTGTACAACAGTGGAACAGTCTCTGGGGTGTGTGTTTTTTTTTAAAAAAGAGGCTGGGCAGCCACCTCTCATGGATGGTTTATTTAGTTTTCCTGCAGAGTGTTGGACTAGATTATCCTTGTTCCCCTTCCAACTCAACAATGATATATACATAAAATCATAGAATTCTGCGGTTCTTGCAAAACATTAATTCAGGTTGTCAGTCAAAAGTTTCAGCTAGGATCTGTCTCTTGTGAGTGCTGGTTCCTTTGAAAAGTTCAGGATGGTGAAGAAGAAGAAAAACTCTCTGCAGTAATCAAAGCTAGACTTGACTAAAATGAAATCTCAAAGCAAACTTGGAGGGTCCTGCTGAAAAGAAACATATGAGAAATTTCAAGGGAAGCCAAATGTTTGAAAAAGCAGGGTGAAATGTCTAAGGAATGTACCACACTAAAATATTCTGGAGGTGGGGATGCTAAGACACACACACACACACCAGCTGCCTAGAAAAGGAATACAATTTGGCAGATTTTTTCCCAACTATTCTCCAGCATGTTTGGGGGGGAGGGATGATCACCATGTGTGTATCCACTCCCCCCAGCAAAACACACACACATACACGTACATGCACAGTGCTTCAAAGAACGGTAAGCCAGAGCATTGTGGAGGATGCAAAATGATGGTTCAGCTTTGATCATAGTTGCTTCCGGTGCCACTTGTAATGACAGCAAACAAATAACCAAGTTTGGGGTTGGAGGAAGCCATGTTAAAGCTGCTGCTAATGGTGAGCAATACTGCTGAGAAGCTATTAGAGAATTTCTCATATTCATGGAGAGATCTGGTGAACATGGTCCACCATCTTGCCCAGGTTCTCTACCCACAAATAGGGTGAAGAACAAGGCCAGCAAGAAGGGAAGGTATGGTTAGTCTCTTGCCGAGGGCCTATACTCCAGCAAAGGCTCACTGACAAGAGTCCTCTGAATGTGTTCCTCCTCTTCACCGTTGTGATGTGCTTGTTCACCTGCCTCTCTCTCTGACCCAGTGGTAGAGAGGAGGAGGAGCAAGTGAGGCTACTGCCGACTGCCTCACTGGTCCTCTGCCTGTCAAGCAAACAAGTGGTAGCAGTGGTGAGAAAGAGGATGAAGAGCAATAGCAGCTGACGCCCATGGCATTGAGAAGGTGGACTCACTGTGGGAAGGGCTCACTGTGAGGGTGCCTTGCCCAAGGCCATCAAAATCTTGGAGCCAGTATTGGTGGGATATTTCATAAGGACATTTGACCTCAGCTATATTTCTTTCTTTTCTCCATTCCAAATCAACAGCATGATTTGCAAGGAACTTAACAGAAGTGAATGATTCTGAATTGACAGAGTTCGCACAGCCCATCAACTGTATGCAAAATATAAATAAAAGGGGGGGGGTCAGAGAAATGTCAGGCTGCCAGCTGCATGCCTCCAAAAGATGAATATTTGTTTCTTTCATTAATCCCAGAGTTTGACCTGCATGTTATCTTACACATGAAAATCTAGAAAGCATATATTTGAGCATGTAAAGGTCATGCAGGTTCTTAGATTGATTTGGAAATTTAAAATAGTATATTAGTGCATTTCATTTTTGACAATCTGTAATCTCCATGACTGATGTGGCACTTTAAAAGTCACTAAGAATATCTAATGAGACTAAAAATATCTATTAGGTCTTGATGACAGAGAAAAGCTTAGAAACTGTCATCAAACTTTCGTTGGGCCTTTCTCCCAATCTGCGGTGCTGAAAAAACTGAAATGGATACAAAGAAGAGAGACAAGGAAAAACCTAAAAGAGATGCAGATGAAAACAATATTGCCATGTTATTTTAATATTGTAAAGAACACACTACATTTGCCTTGAGCAGAGTATCCAGACCAAAATGCTAAAATTATTCCATGTGCTAAATGAACACTAAACTAGGGGATGTCTATACCTACTGGCTATCTGGGATGGGGCAGTGGGGAGGATCCTGGGCTTTCCCACTTCTGGTATCATCCGCCATCATGCACACACCAGCACGACATCCTCCATGGGCCCTCTCCTTTGTTGAGTCCACCTTCTCACCGCCATTGTCACCAGCTGCTATTGCTCCTCACAGAATCATAGAATAGTAGAGTTGGAAGGGGCCTATAAGGCCATCGAGTCCAACCTCCTGCTCAATGCAGGAATCCACCTTAAAGCATACCTGGTTGTCCAGCTGCCTCTTGAATGTCTCTAGCATGGGAGAGCCCACAACCTCCCTAGGTAACTGGTTCCATTGTCATACCGCTCTAACAGGAAGCTTTTCCTTATGTCCAGCCGGAATCTGGCTTTCTGTAACTTGAGCCCATTATTCCGAGTCCTGCACTCTGAGGTGATTGAGAAGAGATCCCGGCCCTCCTCTGTGTGACAACCTTTTAAGCATTTGAAGAGGGCTATCATGATTGCCCTCAATCTTCTCTTTTCCAGGCTAAAGATGCCCAGTTCTTTCAGTCTCTCCTCATAGGGCTTTGTTTCCAGACTCCTGATCATCCTGGTTGCCCTTCTCTGACCCCGCTCCAGCTTGTCTGCATCGTTTTTGAATTGTGGCGCCCAGAACTGGACGGAATACTCCAGCTGAGACCTAACCAGGGCCGAATAGAGGGGAACCTCCTCCTCTTTCTCATCATTGCTATCGTTTGCTTGTTTGACAGGGAGAGAGCCAGTGAACAAACAGCCAGCAGCATTTTCTGGTCCTCGTTGCCGCCATCAGAGCAAGAAGCAGACGAAAAAGCAGGTTTCAATGATGAAGATGAGAAGGAGCAAGACAAGAACAAGACCACAGGCCTGGCTCAGGGCAGGTCGCTGCTTGAAGCCCTGGGGATCCGCTGCACCCACATGGACCCCTCCCCTCCCCCTCTGACCCTTCTCACGATTCCCTCCTCACCGCACCCTCCTCTGCTCTCTCCTGAATACACCCAAGAAGTAGCAGCCACTCGGTTGACTGTGCGCTTTGCCACGCCTTGCCTCCCAGACCCTGCCTGCTGCCAGGCAACTTTTCTAAGTGTGGAGTCACCCACCCATGTCGCCAGTGCGCTGCTCTCGTAAGTTCTTTCTGCCTTCAGGAGCCACGCAGCATCTGTGTTTCTGTCCAGCATGGCTCCTGGAGGCAGGAAGATGTTACAGAGGCTGTGCTGCATGTAACAGGTGTGCATGTCTTTGCTTATGAAAGTAAGCCGGTTGACCACAGGATCGGGAGGTGAGATGCGGTAAGGCCCAAGGTGTGCATGAGGCCAAGGAGCTGCCAGCTGCCTGCATGGCTGACAAGAACCAGCAGGCCTTTTGTAGGGGGACAGCACTGCTCTTCCCCTCATTCGCCTTCTAATGTGCCCTCTTTATGGTAAGGCCGGCCCTGCCTACCATTGACTCTGGCCCTCATTGGATGCAAGGAAGAAATTTGGACAATTCCACCCCCAGAAAGCCATTCAATCCCACCACCATATACCAGGATTTTGCCTGGTTAGTGAAACAGCATCCAAAGAAAGTTTACACTAATACATGTTTAGATTTAAAATCGGAGGAAAGGTGATATGGAGATTGCCTTCTAGCACACTTATTAAACTGAAACACTACCCCACCTTTCCAACAAATTACCTTGTCTCCCATCTTCTATCATATCACTGTAGCTGTTTAGGTAGGGTGTGGGCTGGGTGAGAAGCAATCTTCACAAGAGAAGGGAAATAGATAAAAAGCCACATAATTTATTTACAGTGTCTCACACGGTTACTGAGCTACATGCCAGGATTCAAAAATAGAAAACAGAAACACGAAGGGGAAAAACTAAAAGTCTGGGGGGAAAGCTACCACCACCCATACATAATTAAGCTCCAAAGCCCCCCCCCCTCTCCCCCCAAAAAGATGAAGCACAACTTAGGTAAAGGTCTAACCAGTGGAGGCTGGCGGCTCTGATTTTGGAGGGGCTGTGATTCCATTCTGGGTTTCCGTCAGAATTAGACAGAACCTATCCAACATGCTCCCAGTCGATGCTTGACAGGCAAAGAGCCAGTGAGCATATCTACTCCTCCTCACCACCAGAGCAAGAGAAAGGCAAAGAAGCAGGTCATAATAATGAAGAGGCAGGGAAACTCCAGGTGGCTCTTGTCATCTGCAAGGGAAAAACAGTGTGGCATAGTGGCTAAAGTGTTGGACTGAGAGTTGGGGGATCCGGGTTCTAGTCCCTCACTCAGCCATGGAAACCCACTGGGTGACTTTGGGCCAGTCACAGGCTCTCAGCCGAACCCACCTCACAGGGTTGTTGTTGTGAGGATAAAAATGGAGAAGAGGAGGATTATGTATGCTGCCTTGGGTTCCTTGGAGGAAAAAGGTGGGATATAAATGCAATAAATAAATAAAATAAAGGAAGATGGGATGGAGAAGGAATAGTATGTAGGGATTCAGCAAAGTAGAAATGGGTTATGGGATTGGTGGGGGTGTTAAGGCACTAGGATAGATTTTTTTAAAAAACAAAAAAAGCTCAATCTAATAATAAACTATTCACTTGTCCAAGTCAGTAACATTACTCACAGAACTTGAGAGGACATACAGGAGCATGATTTATTTTTATAAGTAACTTTGCAATTCTATGTGGGAGGTGCAAGATTTGTCTTTAATTCTGCATAATGTTCTATTGTTGCACCCTGTGATGTCAGATATCTATGGAAACTCTGCAGAGTGTCTTAGATACTTGAAGCTTTTCTGGACAACTTCTGAAACACTGTTCCTGAAAACCACCTTCTTTTCCTTTCTTAAGTCCTCCTTTTGGCAGGTGCAAACATCTGTGCAGACAGTTTATTGTCCTGGAAAGATGAACTCCAACTGTGCATTATGTAGGCATATGCAAAGGCTGCAACAAGCAGTAATGAAATCAAAAAGCTCCCCGCCCCTGCAGTCCATCAGACCTGCAGTGGAAGAAATTAACAAGGGTTCTAAACTATCCTGTCAGTTTCACCTTGACAATAAATAAGATTCTTTGGATCTGGGGCACAGGTGGGGAGAGCAACACAGTGGTTGCACCACTCCTCTTTGCCTTTGTACACAATCTTTGAAGATTGTGAAAGATGTTGCATCTCCCCCCCGTGTGTTTGTGTGTGTGTGCGTGTGCGTGTGCGTGTGCGTGTGCGTGTGTGTGTGCGTGTGTGTGTGTGTGTGTGTGTGTGTGAGAGAGAGAGAGAGAGAGAGAGAGAAGAACATGCAAGAACTGGCATGTCCAGCAGCAAATAAACCTTTTACACTGATAGAAATTAAATTGGATAGAAATCAGAAATAGGAAGATCAAAGATATTTTCTGCACCAGTGAAACGTCAATAACTGCATCGGGTGGGGGTGGGGGGAAAGAACTTAGTAGATTACCGTAACTTCCCCATAATGTTTTACTTTCCTTCCTTTCTACAATTGTAGAAAATATATTTAAAAAAATATAATAGAAAGAGTATTCAAACATACTCACCTCTTGCTCATGTACACACACATGAACATGAACTCTGAAAATGGTGCTGCTCATGCTTATTGGTAGAAAAAGAAATTCTTAAATATTTTTGGAAATGCTGCCCGATTCATCTGTTTAGCCTGATGCTGGACTCATGGGATCAAAAAGCAGTGAGAGCCCCTTCCCTCCAACTTGCACATAGTGGTGTGTGTGTGTGTGGCAGGTTCTCCACATGAAGTCTACATGCATAATGGCCTTGTGGGCTTCCTATAGAGTTGAGCTTGACCAGGGCCAGAAAAAACAGAATGCTGGACTAGACAGGTTACAGGTTTGATCCAGAAGGGCTCTTCTTATGTTTGTGTTCTTAAATGGCACAGCCTTTGATTTGTGTTAGATAGGTCATCAAGCATACAGATCTCCAAACTGAGTACTTGCATTCCAGATGCCAAGATACACCTGATGGAAAGAAAGGACATATGACAAGCCATCAGAGAAACTGAGCCCCAGCCTCAGGATCTCCTCAGGACAGAGTTCAGTAGGTTAGCTCAGCTCAGCTCTTACGCAGTGCCACCAACGATAGGCACTGTGTATTTAAGAACTATTTTGTCTACCTGCAAATCCTCGTAAGACATGTTCAATGACACACTGTGGTTTATTTAAATATAATGACCCTGTTCAGACAACACGCTGAACCATGATGGTTAAGTTTTTTGTTCTAAACATTATGGTTTAGTATGTCATGTGAACCATGATTTAATGTGTCATGTCAACCATTACTAACCATGGTGGCTACATAACCATGGTTTAAACACGCTATTAACTACTTGGCTGCAAAAGTGTTAGCAGCCTAAACATGGTGTATTGTGTTGTCTGAACAGGCCCATTGAAAACATACCTCTTCCAAATAATAATTCCTCAGTTGGACAATAAAATATTCGTCTCTAGGTACCCCCCACTTCATGGGAGAAAACTAAATTGTCTTCTTCAGACACCTCCAAACATTCAATAAGTTAACTGGACTGGAGCAACCTCAGAATATAGACAACAAGAATGGGGACATTGTGTCAGCCATATTTTCTGGTTCAAAACAACTCATGTTTAACAAGGAAACACAACAACTTTCTACATTCTGTGTGATTATACCAGGAAATAATATGATGTATTCATCTGTGAAGAAAATATTATGCTGGCTTATGAAGTTTTGTAATATTTCATCATCTTAACATTCTATCATTACAGTATAATGACAGCGTATCTTCCAGTGACATAGCAGCGCACAGGAAATGTCAAGGCCAGGGAACAAAAGGTTGTGCCTCCCTGTCTGATAGCACAAAGTGTTCAATTTTATTATGATGGAAACCAAGATTTATGGATACCTCTAATCACACCTAAAGGGATACATGGACTGTGCTAGAGTTCGCTTAAAAAAGAAAAGGAAAAAAAGGATTTGCTTAGAACAGATTCAATGCTTCCAATTCATACAAAAGTATTTAGGTGACCATTCTCTAACATATAAAACAATGAAAGTCTAGATCTCACTTTGCAAGTAGCTTCACTGCCCCCCTTCCCACAACCGCTTACCTATGTCCTTATTTCCTCTTCCACTCTAACTGTATTCTAACATACACGTTGTGCTTATGTTGGGGTTGTTCCCTGTTTTGCAGTTCCCCCCCCCTTCCAATCTGCATCGCTCCTTGAATGTTAAAGGTATTATTCAGGACGTATATAAAATTGAATGCTAGGGAAGGTGTGCAAAGGACTAATCTAGGGATGAGCATCTAAGGGCATGGCTAGACAGGGCGATATCCCAGGGATTGCCCCGGAATCATCCCTGCGCATCCACATGACACACAGGGCATCCCAGGAGCAGGGAGGGACGATTCCTTCCTTTCCTTGGGTTATCACCCTACCGTTCCATCCTGCTTTTTCCCACTGACTCAGGAAGATCCCGAGATCATGGGATGTGAGGCCCACCATCACAATTTTCTCCCAGCTCCTCGCAAATAACTGCAAGGAGCTGGGAACTGGGCATGGGGCACAGAACTCCTCAGGAGCTCTGTGCCCATTGGAGGTGGGGTGGGAGGAGCGGAACAAAGAGGAGCAAAAAAACTCTTGGTCTCATTCGAGCGCTCGTGCACTCCTTTTCATTTTTTTTTAAAAAAAATATCCAAAATGGTGGCCGTGACATCACATGCCGCGTGTAGATGAGGGGGACGATCTCACGATCATAAAATTGTGAGATCGTCCCCCTCAAACCCCCTCGTCTAGCCATGCCCCAAGATCACCTTATTCTGAATCAGAACATGAACCAATCTAAGACCAGGGCCAGGCCTACACCAAGCACGACATTGCACTATGAAAGCCGTATGAGAACAATTTATAAGAGGCAGGAGCCACACTACTGCTTTATACTGGTATTGAAGTGCCCTGACAACTGTTGGGGCCCATGACAATACCATATACCACTTTCATACTGTTTTCAAAGTGCTATATCCTGCTTGGTGTGGCTCCTGCTTCTTATATACCACTTCCATAGTGCTATATCCTGCTTGATGTAGATTTGGCCCAGTACTGTCTAATCCAGGGATATCTCCCATTTCTGCTTCCAAGTTTTTATTTTTGTTTTAACTGTGAATTAAGTTAAACACACATTGAACTTGAGTCCTGAGTCCTCAACTGAGCTAAAGAACTCGCAGTTCATTTGAGCTCCAATTTATAGGGAGTCCATTTGTTGTTTTTTGAACTGCAGGACCAAGATAGAAATAACAATGACATTAGGCCCAAGGGAAGTTTAGACACGTCTTTCTGAAGCAACACCCCAATATGGCAGGGGGGAAAATTATTTTGCAATGAAGGGAGAGAAGAGAGGGAGGGTTATTTTCAATATGTCATGGGATGTTAGTTCAAGGAAAAACATGAACAATTCCCCCAGGTAAGTCCACACCACCGCCACTGCTACCACTGGATCCTAAGCAGCTCTTTGGATCCTAACCAATACATTTACAAAATAAAAATTGCAACTGAGAATAGACAGATGCACTGTGGCAATACTCAAAGGCTATCTTTGCATATATTACTCTTACAGATGAATCCTGAATCCTGAATCCCGCTGTGTCAACTGGACAGTGTTGTTCAAATGGCCTACTTGCTTGCATGGGGCATCTGGGATGTTTTACAAAACTGTTCCAGGCACTTCTGCAGTGGCACATCTCCATGTTGTAGACAAGATGATATGACTTCATTTGCAAAGCAGCTGATGTGTGGAGTGGATGTGGTTTAAAGCCTGGTGAATCCTGCCTGGCTTAGTAATGGAACTCAGGCAGGTGTTTTTTTTCTCACCCCGATGCTCACAATCCTTCGCGTACATTCCCCACTGTCTGTATTTGGTCTTATAATTTAGCGGATTGACTTTTAAGTCACGTATGTCCTCTTGGGAGCTTTTTATTCCTTTTAATAAATCTTCTGCAAAGCTTTCCAAACAGCCTCTTATCCACACTGCTCCTGGCACTATAAACCTTACCCTTGCCACTTAGAAACAAGTCAAGAGTATTATACCGGAACCTAAGATATACTTGGGCTTTTATGTGTTTCACAAATATTAATTTGATGGGGGCGCGGTTTTCTAGATAAGGTTCATCTATGTTTTCTTTCCCCGTCCTCCACCCTCTCTTTCCAAAACAACACTAAAGCATCTTCCCTTCGGGGATCTTGACCAAACTTGGCAGTCATAACTCTTCATTTTTTCTATGCCTACCAAACCAGACCCAGCTTTCCTTAATCTTGCTGGCTTGTAGTTGGTCTGTTTCCTTTTTCTTCTTTTATTTTCTCTTCTCTCCCCTCCTCCACCTCAGGGACCCCCGACTTAGGATACATCGCCATAAATGTTCTCTCTTGTAAATGTATTTGGAATATTCATTTAATGCTTCAATTGTTTTAGTATTTCAGATGACTACATCACTTTCCATAATCCATAACACTGTAACATATTTCTTCCTTGACCTCTTTCTTTTGCAGTACTGAAGGGAAAAATGCTGTTCCTGTTGCTTTCCCCTAATCCATTTTTAATTGTCAATATTAATGCCTTTTGTAGCATAGGAAGCTGGCGTGGAGAAAAGAGAATATGATACAGAGACATTTTTCTCCTTCTCTGATAATACTAGAACTCAGAGACATCCCATGAAGCTGATTGGTGGATGATTCAGGACGGATAAAAGAAAGTACTTCCTCACACAGTGCATAGTTAAACTATGGAATTCTCTATCATAAGAAGAAGTGATGACAGCCATGAATTTGGATGGCTTTAAAAGGGAACTGGACAAATTCCTGGAGAAGAAGGCTATCAGTAACTATCAATGGCTATATCTCCCTTCAGTATCAGAGGCAGTATGCCTATGGACACCAGTTGCAAGAGAACATGGGTGAGAGGTTGTAGTTTTCCCATGGATAGCTGATTGGCCACTGTGTGAACAGAATGCTGGGCTAGATGGACCCTTAGTTTTATCCAGCATGGCTCTTCATGGCTCTCCCAGCTTCTCCCACTCCACAGTCATGATCGATCTTGTCCCCCTCCTGCCAGCTATTTTTTTAAATAAATAAACAAACAAACCACCTAAGGTCAATTATACTGACAAACTTCACATCAAAATTGGTCCTTTGTTTCCAACTATAGTAGAATTTCCTTCCATGAGATTCAAGGGTTTTCTCCAAAACAAGCACTGAAGAAAGGGAAAAATGCATTCAAACATGGTGAGAAGTGGTGCTGTATTCATTTCAGACTCTTAGAAGGTATACTAGCCTTGTTGGCAAGAAATAGACTATGCTGAGGAACACATGAAAACTGGATTCCTCGCTGCAAAACCCAGATAAACTCCTAGAGCTTTTTTTCAAAGCAAATCTTGAAAGAAAATGAGATTTCCCCTGCTCTTGTTTCTTTAAAAATGTTTTTGATCTATATTAACTGTGGCTAATATGACAACCATGAGACCATCACAGAGTGAATCACATATGGCAGGACAACCTTTGGATTTAAGTCATAATCCAGGGAACCATGCAAGCAGCTGAATTGATTTATTCCATGCAGCATGAAAAAATTTAAAGTAGCTACCATTTCAGAGTGCACCACTGTGGTTCATTTGTATACCTCATAATACTTTTAGCTATGATGATGTCATTTCCCAAAACCTCCCACCTTATTGGGAGACAATAAAGAGGTCTGCCACATAATCCACAAAGATTTATTCAGGCAATAAACATCTCCTCCTACCTGAAGAGAGACTAACCTCATGGAATTTTCCTCTAGGGAAAACTATGCAAACTAAGTAAGACAACTGTCCTTTCAAGAAAAAGGGAAAGCCTTTTCCCAGTACGCTTTAACTTTAAGGAGGATGGTTCTGAAGAAGCCTTTGGTGAGAAGCTAGCCGGACCAACCTTCTCTCGCTTTCCTTTAGCTCCGCCCGTTTCAGTCTGCAGCAGACTCTAGGATCAGCTAGCCCTTAAGTGCCCTCCCCCTCTGAAGGATACTGATTTCCCACAGACTATGTTGGTAACCTTTTCAGCGATAAGGTCTAGTGAAGGTTCATTCCCAGCTGGTGAAGAGCCCATGAGAGTCACCTCCCCCACCTCCCGTGTACGCTGGTACATTCCTGTCACTGTCTCTTCTGCTTCAGAATCTGATTCTGATTGATCGCCTGAAACTCCTCCCCTCAGCCTAAGGGGAACAGGCCTAGTCACAACAAATAATTGTGATATTAGCACTGCAGTTGAAAGAATTATGTTTAAAAATTAGAAAGAAAGGGAGTCTGTTATTTTGCACAAACCCTCATATTAGTTAAGATAAGTTAAGGCTAAAATATACATTGGGTCAATTCGTATGTAACAAGAAGCCACCATGGGTGAATTCCACCATGGTGTTCTTGTTAGGTGGCCACCACCATTTTGAATATTTGGACCATGGTGGGTCCATAAGTTGTTGTTATGTGAACCTGGCCAGGATGGGTTGTTGGGGTTATTGATAAGACACCTGCAACCCTAAAACAACCCATGGTTTCTGGGTGGTTTGTCAGCCCCCCGAACAACCCACCTTGCGACGGCACCAACCTTATACAGAAGGCCTTGCTTAGCACACTCTTCTCAAGCCAAACACTACCTCTTGAAAAGCCTGAGGAAAAGGTAAAAACAACACAACTTCTCTCCTATATATGAGGGAACAAGGTAAAGGGTTTTCGCAAATAAGTTCTATTACTGAGGTACTGAACAGCAGGTGCATTTTAGATGTTTTTACACTGTGTAATATAGCAGGTAATAACTCCAAGCTGACACGTGGTTTGTGGTAACAGAACACAAAATAAAGTTTATTGAAATTTAACAAATTTTTAGTATTTCAATCTGGATCAAACCTGCATATTTTTGTATCCAAAATAACAATCCCAAGTCACTTACAATTCTCACTCCTTACACCAAACACTCTAATGAAGCACAAGCCAGACTAAAACTCCCAGACTAAAACTCCCACTCAAACCAAACAAACTCACTAAAAACCTCACAATCCCCTCAGCCAACCTATTTATACTCCTCCCTCCCCCTCTCTCACTGCATCACTAGCCACACCCACTCAGTCAAACATTCCACACTCACTAGACATACAAAACCAGACATACCTAAGGGACAGAAAGGTGGGTATCGCCACACACCTTCACTATGTTCACATGTAACAACAAGCTACTGCACATCCCACCGAGGCCCATATATTCAAAATGGCGGCTCCTTCCAATACAACAAGCCAGCTAGCAGGACCTCTGAAGTTGATCTTAAAAGAGGTAGCATCCCAGACCTCTACAGGTACTCTGTTGCTTAGACTATCTGCTATATTTTCCACCCACTGAACCTGTTTTTTCATACAGTGAAGGAGCATGGTTCAAAAGGAATGGGAAATGCAGATTTCTTATGGCTGTGACACACATCAGCATCACAATGCAAGACAGCCTTATTAGATTTCTTGGCTGCACAGGGCAAAAGGTGGCAGTTAGATCAAATCCTGCATTTCTCCCCTCTTGCGCTCGAACAGGCAAGCATGGTCTTTTGTTTTGGTTTTGAACTTTCCTACCTACCAAGTCAATAATTCAATAAACGCTAAAAACTTTGCTCAGCTGAGAATGACACAATCACCTTCTGGCACTGATTAGAATGGGAAAGGAAGGAAGAAAAAAAAAGGAAGAAGTTAGCTGAAAAATTTACAATCATTCTGCAATGTTATAAAGGTGAGGAAAGCAGAGTCTGGAAGTGAAGGTGCACTGGAGTGTTATGGTGGTTGCTCATGGCAACCGATACAAAATCATGCTACAGATTTCATATTAATCTGTTCTATTCCAGCCTTAGGTAATTCTGAGCCTATTTAAAGAACTATATTTGCTGCATACTTAGTATTTAACATCCCTTACCCATTAGAGATGATCCTCTGAAGACCTAATACAATCGATAATGTTGCAAACCCCCCACTTCCCCAAGTGGTGATAAATTCCAGGCTAGTGCTTACTTGAGTTCCTTATCCTTCAGATGAGAGAGAGAACTCATGACTTCAAGCAAATATTACAAAGGCACCCGAGAGCTTCATCTATGGGGCGGTATATAAATGCAATAAATTATATATATAATTTATCATAGAAAAGTAGAGTTGGAAGGGGCCTATAAGGCCATCGAGTCCAACCCCCTACTCAATGCAGGAATCTACCCAAAAGCATCCCTGACAGATGGTTGTCCAGCTGCCTCTTGAATGCCTCTAGTGTGGGAGAGTCCACAACCTCCCTAGGTAACTGGTTCCATTGTTGTACTGCTCTAACAGTCAGGAAGTTTTTCCTGATGTCCAGCCGGAATCTGGCTTCCTGTAACTTGAGCCCGTTATTCCATGTCCTGCACTCTGGGATGATCGAGAAGAGATCCTGGCTCTCCTCTGTGTGACAACCTTTCAAGTATTTGAATAGTGCTATCATGTCTCTCCTCAATCTTCTCTTCTCCAGGCTAAACATGCCCAGTTCTTTCAGGCCCTTTCTACATCTAAGGATTATCCCAGGAAAATGGAGGGATCGTCCCTGTTTGGTCTTGGGATTCCCTGTGTGTCATTTGCATGCACAGGGATGATCCCAGGATGATCCATGGAAAAAAGGCAGGTGTAGAAATGGCCTCAGTCTCTCCTTATAGGGCTTTATTTCCAGACCCCTGATCATCCTGGTTGCCCTCCGCTGAACATGCTCCAGCTTGTCTGCATCGTTCTTGAAGTGTGGTGCCCAGAACTGGACGCAATACTCAACATGAGGCCTAACCAGTGCTGAATAGAGGGGAACCAGTAACTGGTGGCAAAAAATAGGGACTTCTGCAAAGCAGCCAATCCACTATGTCATATCAAATTCCCAGAGAGAGGACTTACACCCTTAAGACGTCTTCATTTCACCTATCTGTTCCTGTGGCATAGTGGAGGAGGGAACGCAAGGGAACACAGCTCCTGGATGTTTTTCAGCACAACAGCAGTGCCATCATCTGCCAGAGCATCAGGGTAATTGACAGACCCTCCTTGCTGTGACAAGTGAATGAGGTGATAACAAGGCTTTCAAGTTTCACATTGCTTGTGACAGATTAGTTTGGAGGAAGTTGGAGAATAAGGAATATGATCAAGCAGAGGCCAGGTAGTGCTTTCCATTTCTTTGGTGGAGTTCTAAGTTCATGCAAGCAGTTAAAATTGCAATGCTTCTTTAAAAGATGGTTTGCAATTCTAAGCAAAGCAAAAATATTTCATTTCAGCTGGCTGAAATCTTTTATTAAAGTCCAATGTTTTTTACAACTTGAAGCTATCAAAAGTAAGCAACACTGGGTTCAAGGGATGTTACTCTCGGAAACTACACATAGGATTGCAGTTCTACCGATCCTAATAAATTTGGTACTTCTGCTCTTTAATATTTCTGTGTTAGGTCTTTGCTGAAAATTTCTCCCACATCTTTACCTGACCACTCTCATTCAATTTAATAGAAAAGAAATTGCTTTAGAAAAGCAACTCAAAAGATAAGGAAAAATTCCGAGAATTTTTTTTGGCTTGAGTTCAGGGTTCTTGTGTTTACATTACTGATGGAATGGGTGAGGAGTGACCATCATGTCTTTCAGTATAGAATCACATATCTGGCAGACTGAAGACTCTTTGGTTTCCTGCATTTCAATTAAAGCCCATCATGAACGAATTCCTTCCATATAACTTTTTTTTTTTTTAGATCAAGGGCAGGCAGCCTGGGAGGCTGTACAATAATGGAGAGATGTATAATAGAAAGATAGGACACACACATCACCCTTGGTCACCTTGCTGTGATTAGGTAAGCTCAAAAATAACTTAGAAAATGCCTGGAGAATGAGGCAGAAAAATGGAAGCCTCTTTCATGGAGAAAGAAAACTTTAGAGGGCAGATGTTTGTCCTCTTCTCTCGAGCGATACATGACACTGCCACCCCACCACCCTCCCCCACATGCAAACACCTGCATGATGTTGAACACAAAAGGGGGTAGGCTGCCAGTACAGTTGATGCTATTGCCACTTGCAGTGGCAGCACACACACCACACACACACACTCCAAAAACTCTTACAAAAAAAGAAAAGCTGTGCTACCGCCCTCTACCAAAGGTGATGTCAGGATCAGACCCAGTCTCCCTGTTGTTGATCCCATATTGGACTTGGAGGCTGCAGAAGACCAGCCAAGACAAGAAGCAGGGCTGGAAATTCTACATGACTCTCCAGGAGTTAAGGAAGGATCTTTGCAGGAACTTATCGAACAGGAGGTCCCCTTCTCCCCCCCCCCCTCACCAGGAACTCAGTCTTTGTCAGAAGGGGAGGGAGTATCAAATTTTACAGATCCCAGGGTCTGTTGCATTGCCAAGCAGGAGGAGGTGGGAGGCGGTCCACTAAACTAGCCACATGGAAGAGATTACAGCTTGAAGACCTTTCCTGAAGGATGAGTTCAGTAAAAGCTTGCCAGGCACAGCAGGAAACCATCTATTTAATTGATAGGCCTTGCTTTATTAGTCTAATTAAACTTGGAACATAGCTCCTAGCATTCACACTCCTTTCAGGTGTGAACAGGTGTCTACTTACTGAAGAAAACTTTTTGTGGATTGCACAGCAGACCTCTTTATTATCTCACGTTTCTTGGGAAGGCTTGGAATCACGACAGGTGAGCCATAACTGTGAGAAACCATTGAGATTTTCTCCTGCCCCTGAAGGAAGTTGGTGAAATCCCCCCCACACACACACATTTCTCTGCTCACAAATATGGTGGAGAATTTGAAGAGGCCACTTGTGCACAGCTTTAGTTTGTGCTCATAGCTCCAATGAACATAGACATCAACTGACCCCTGCGAGCTATTTGCGTAAAAGAGAAATGGTTGGCCAGCAATGCAAAACTAAACAATGCTAAAGAGCACACAACTGCATACAAAGTCAAATTGTTGTATACAAATCAAATAGGTTGTTTTTAATAAATCAGATAAATCAAATGTGTTGTTTTTTACAAGTCTGATTACAGGCATCCAGTGCAGCAACATGTGTGCTACAAAATGCTACTGACCATTCCTCAAAGGGCCATTCTTACTTTACATGTATAATATCAAATTAAGAGCTATTGTCCCTGGAGATCCTCTACATATGGTTCTGCAGTGGACTCAGATCATACACACGCCATCATGCATTGCTAAGTGTGGCCCCCAAAAGAATAGCCTTTAGAACTAAGCTACATTCAAGAGGCATAGTATGGTCATAAGACACAGATCATTCCTATTCCTTAATAACAATAGTACAAAGACAGAAACAAAAGAAAATTGTATCTTCACAACAGCCTTGTGGTGTAGGTTGGGCTGAGAGATAGTGACTGACCTGGAGTCAACCAGTGAGAGTCACAGTTGAATGGGACTTTGAATCCGGGTCTCTCTAGTACTAGTACAATGTTGTCTAACCATTAAGCCATAGCACACATAGGGGCAACCCACTGCCTATACGTTGTCCTCAGCCAATGTTTGAATGATCTACATGTCCCCTCATTCCTGCTTCCCAGCTGATCACCTCCCTCTCCCTGCTACCCAGCAGGTTGGCATGGGAACAGCTGAAAAACATGCAGAGTAAGTCTATGCATCACTTCATCCCTGGATCCGAATTCTGAGCTGAAGCAGGCTGATTTGGGTTGGATCTGGGCCAAAACAGGTCAGATTGGACCCAAAGCACTTCAGAACGCTTTGGCCCACTATAGACTGTGCTCTGCTCATTCCCCAGATGCAACCACCCTGGCGTAATGTTGTGTACATGGATGTTTTACCGCTGCCATTTCCAGAGGATTTTATGGAAATACCCAAAAAAACCTTGAAGAGGTGCAGACTGCTGCCAGCAGTTGTGACGAGTTCATGTAAGGAGCAGGGTGTTTGCCCAGCTTGGTGGGCTTGAACAGGGGGTGGTTGAGAGTGGGGGACAGCGGGCACCCATCCCTCATCTGCCCTGTTGGATGTTCAAATAATTCGGCCATCTGAATCCCACTTTGGTTTAGGATCCAGAGTGGGACAAGTACTGGCCAAAGTGGGCCGAGGCAGATCAGAGCTGATTTAGAAGCTCCAAATTGTCCTCCAAAGTGGGTGGGGAAGATCCATGCATAGCCCTAATGCAGAGCACATCTTTTCTAATGCCCTTCTTCTGGAGAGTAGGAGAAGGTGCCTGCCACAATCACTGTGATCCCATCAGGTGCCTCCCTGCCCACCCGTGCCACACTGGCTCTTCAGCCAAAGGCAGCTTGGCTCACTTCTGCTTACCAGTTTCTCATAGCCCCATTTCGAAAATTGCTGCTTTAAACTTACAGCATTATCCGGAAACCCCCTGAACTGAATGAATTATTTTGCTTTGACGGCTTTGGAGTTTACTAATGATCCATACAGTGAATGGCAAACTCAAACGCTGCAAGACGTATGGAGAAGGTTTTGTATAGATGAGGCTATTTTGGAAGTCAGATTCATTTAACCTCAAATGCGTTGAAATCCTCAGATTAGATGTGTTTCTACGTGCTGGACTCCCAACAGCTTTGTATCTTTTATTCATTTGGCTTCTTCCATTTAACTAACCAGTTGGAAAGAGAGCGCTGTTTAAAAACAGATGAAATTACACCGATCCTTGGTTTTACCCTTAAGAATGGGTGGTACTTTTGCAGATACAAGACATTTTTTTATCTCACCCTCTGCTGAAGCAGGAGACACTGATTGATGGAGTACTTGCTCAGGCACCAACAGCATACCTCTTAGCCGTTCCCCTGAGGAAATTTTACTTTGGCCCTGCAAGTCTCAGAACGTCTCTAACCAATAGAATGCTCCGTTTGAATTACACACTTGAACCTTAGCCTGTCTGATTGGTTAGGCAGCCATTTGCACAGGATCTCATCTTATTATTTAAAATATGTGGGCTACATCTAGACAGCAACCGCTGGCTTTCCACTGGAAGCGGAAAGGGCATAATTTCTAGGGCTGTCCCAGAAATATCCAGATTTGCCTCGAGGTAACTTAGCTTCAGTCAAAGAGTAAAAGAAAAAGCTGAATTCAGTTACACGTATAAGAGAGCAATCCTGTGCTCTCTGGGAGGGTGGCTGAAGGCAAGGACCATTAAATACTGTGGACCTCACTCTCCAGGAGCCAAGAGGGAGGGTAGCCACTTACTCATCACTCAAAAAAGAGGAAATGTATTACCGATACAGGGGACACCAATTTGCATGGCATTTGCATATGCAAATTTATACGCACAGATGCACATTTAGAAATAATAACTATGATTGAGATAATTACCATGATTGAAACAGAAATGCAAGATATCTCACCATAGCATTATAGCATTCAAGAAAGCTATTCCGGCAGGCCTATCCAGTGGAATTTTAGGACTTTTTAAAGAATGTTTTTAGGATGTTTTAACAATGTATATTATGTTTTAATTTAGTTTTATGAATTTTATATTTACTGTTGTTTCCTGCCTCGATCAAAATGGAGAGGTGGGTAAGAAATATTTTTTTTATTATTGTAGTGGGAAAGACCGACCAGGTGACCTGCTCAGTCTGCTGTCCAGGTGCCAACAGTGAGTGGACAACTGCCAGTCTCCTGCTGCTCTTTGTCTTGGTGTTTCTCTGACATTAAACCGCCAGGCTTGGACAGGACACCTCTTGAAACTGCGGACCACACAAATGAAAGACTATCTTCTACCACCTCTTCCAAATAGAAGACTGTCTAGTTCTGTAAAGTAGGACACCTGCCACTGGGCAGTCTGCAGGCCGAGGCTTTTGCCAGGGTGGAAAGGTCCACCACTGCCATTGTCCTGCCCGGGCTGCTTCATGGGTGGTGGAGCTGAAAATGGGGCATTCTGGAAGCATGTTGGGGAATCCTTGGATCCGGACCTACATTCTGCCAACATTTCCTGAGAAAGGTTGAAGAAATATATCAGCCCTGGTGCTAATAATAATAATAATAATAATAATAATAATAATAATAATAATAATAAATATTTTTTACCTGCCTCTCCCTCTGGATTGAGGCGGGAACAACATCAAATATAAAAATACTATAAAATATATAAAACTACTACATTATTAAAATAATAGCCAGACAATTTAAAATTCGACTGGATAGGCCTGCCAGAAGAGATCAGTCTATATAGGGTTTTTTAAAAATTCAGAAAGACTGTTGAGTTGGCGGATCTCTCCCAGCAGGCCATTCTACAGTCTGGGAGTGGCAGAAGAGAAGGTCCTTCTTTACACTGCTTTTTAACACTGCTATTTGTGTCAATGGGTGGATTTTTTTGATTTTTCTAAAAAAAAAGGTTGAATGGGAGACAGGAGGGGAAATCCCCCCTCTTCCATCTTCTGTCCTGGCTGGTGTAAGCCTGCAGGGCATAGGAAGTTATTATTTCTCTGCAACAGAATCTCACTGCCTAATTAATGCATGAACTAAATTGATTTATATTTCCTTATTTTGCATAATTTAGATAGCAATCCCATGGTCCCTGGAGAGCATTCCATAAGAAGAGCCATGCTGGGTCAGACCAAGGGTCCATCTAGTCCAGCCCTCTGTTCCCACAATGGCCAACCAGCTGTTGACTAGGGATCCACAAGCAGGACATGATGCAATAGCACCCTCCCAGCTATGTTACCCAGCAACTGGTGTAAATAGGGTTACTGCCTCTGATACGGGTGGGGACAAAGGATTCTCCAGAGTCCCACCTTCAGTGCCACTGACTCAGATACAACTTGAAATCCAATCCCTCGCATATCCCCATTCCTTGTGTGAACCTGAGCTGGTTGCTTTCCAAGGTCACCAAAGTGGCCTTTGAGGACTCATAGAGGTCTGAAAGGACCCATTCTGGTCAGTGCAGAGGTGAGGGGAGATGAGATGTTTCTTATGGTCTGGCCAAGGCCAAGATTGTCAGTATGTTGATGTGAGTGGAAGAAAAGGGCAAGGTAGCACCAAAAAACTGAAAAACAAAAGAAGGTGAAGTGTAGCCCCGAGCAGGTAGTCAGAAACTAAAGCTTTATTGTAACATGTAGCATATTGGCACATTTCAAAAGCTAATGTTCTCTAGGTTAGCTGTGTTCAGCTATACCTGTTAGAATACAAAGATCACAACTTAAGAAAATTCTCATTCATGCCTAGCTGGCACTCTCAGTGTCTGAGTGTGCCTCTTATTACAGATTTCAGGAAATGGACACATATTTAAAGAACTGGTCAGCTTATACAGAAATCTTTACCTGATTATCTTGTACACTGGTTGAACTATATTGTTTTTATATATAAGCCTAGCACTGTGTCCTTCTACTGCAGGGTTGGGCAAGGCGGTGTTCAAAATGTTTTCAATGGTGGCTTCCATTATTAGCCCCAGCCATCATGGCAAATGTTCGGGGATAATGGGAACGGTAGTCCACTGGTGGGCACCGGGTTGCCTCCTGTCTCTACTGAATGCAAAATGATCCACCAACTGTAATTTCAATGTTTCCTCTCTTTACCCATAAGCATCCCCCCCCCCAATATATGAATGTGTTTTGTGTAGCTGGCTGTTTAGTATTGTGATGTTTGCAAATGGAAAGCAAAAACCATTTAATAAAAAGTGTGAATAATCAAGAAGGGTGGGCATTTCAGAATCAAACTCAGAGGGGGGAAGAGAAAGAAGGAGAAACATTGGATCTGAAAATAAGCATTACAATCTTTCCTTTTGTTCAGGGAACTCACGATTCAGTTGCGCAGGTGGATGAAAATGTGAGGTAAGTCTGATGATACATAGAGCTATATAAGGTATCTTTAAAGAAAGCACACTGCTTTCATTTTTCAAACTGGACTATTTCTTACATTCTCTTCTCTTCCTACTGACTCCCAGTGGAGCTTGGCCATATTATTATTATTATTATTATTATTATTATTATTATTATTATCATCTGGAAAAAAACAAAACTGGAGAATACCCAAAATAATATGGGTCTTCTTCAGGGGTCTTTTTCTTTTCTTTTTCAGGATTCAATCTTGGAAATTATCTTTTCAGAGATTTCTGGAAGCAATTATATGTAAAACCAACCTGTGAAGGCCCAAACGTAGGGCAGAAAAATATAGGGCTACTTCTTGGAATAAAACCACAAATATTTTTTTCAGCATCCTAAGACTACATCTCTTTAATCCATTGTGATGTTTTTAAAAATACCTTTAGCGAGGTTTTGTGTTCTTTTAGGATAACCTTTGAGGAAATGAACAATCATTCTTGGAAGGGGTTTGTTTCTTCCTTAGTGGAGAAATTAGACTTTCTGAAGCATGATGAAGAGATAATTTTACTAGGTGCTGCATGCATACGAATGACACCTGCTGAAATTCCCTTTTGTGTACAACGTCCTCCTTTCCATACGGTCACCCTATACAAAAGTGGTATGAAAGTGGTATATAAAAGGAGGAGGATTCTGTGAATGCCACCTTGGGCTCCTTGGAAGAAAGGCGGGATATAAATGTAAGAAATAAATAAAATATATAAATATTAAAATTCTGAAAAAGAAATGGTAACATAAAAGAGCATTTTAGTAATGAACCATCAGAAAAGTCTCAGAAAAGTTAGGAGATGCAAAGAAACTTGAAGCAAAACAACTATACAGGTAAAGAAACCAGTTCTGTGTTCCAAGCAGTATATACGTCGATTAAAATAAATGATGTTTCTTCAAATGTAGCTCTCTGGAGAAACTGGGAAATTAAACAACAGCACAATTGCATACATGTATACTCAGATGTAAGTCCCACTGGGTTTGATGTGACATACACCCAGATAAATGGGAATAGGATTGCAACCTAATGGAGCGAAAGACTTGTTATGTCTCAGGAACATACTTATCTCTCTTTCCTGGAGAAAAGTAGCATTTAACACAATGGGACTTAATTCGGAGTAGACATGCATAGAACTACACTGATAATTTTCTGCTTATCCAAATTGTGAGCTGGTTTTACCCAAGAGAAAACCAAACTCTTCTGAAAAAAGCAAAATTTCCATTGGAAAGTTTAGAGTGATTAAATTTCAAACATGCCTTGCTGAATTGAGGCACAATGGTTTACTCATTCTTTTTATATTTATAAATATAACTACTTTAGCCACTGAAGTACTGAAGAGATTCACATCACTCAGATCATATTAACCAAAACTTTTTGTTATTGGAATTCACAGTATAACTGGATAGACATATAACACTATGAATACATCCTCATTTTACCCAATTTCTTATTATGTTTGCCAAGTTGTTCTCCAGTTGCATTCAGATGAAACAACATTATCCTGTGATACAATCTGGATCACTGCTGACATTGCCTATATACCAGATGTGAGAAAACGCAGAACAGGTAACAAGAGAAAACTAAATAGGTTTTGCAGATAGATATCAAATAATATGTTCCCACCACTCCCCATGCCTGCCAGCATGTTCCTCAAGTAATGGATAAATGCTTTAGCAATAATAAAGCTTTGGCAAGGTAACAGGCATTTGGAGGAAGATGTAGGAAATACGCTACAGATACTTTATAAATATATACTACAAGAGGAATCTGCAACAAAATAGTGCAGCATGGAGTGCTACAGTTTGGAGTGCTGGCCAGTCATACTTAGTGATGGGTCAAAAATCCGCTGGGGTCCATGACCTCAACGGACACCCTGCGCTCAGCCCTCTCAGGCCTGGTGAGTGCGCCCATTGGATTTTCACCCCATGGTCCCTATGCTGACAAAGGGGGCGCAGGTCCGGTCAGACTTCCGCCCTGACCTGTGCTCACCCTTTGTCCTTTTTCCCCTCAAGGGAAATTGCATTAGTACTCCCTCATGCCAATGGGGGGGTCTTAAAGGCCATATTAAGCCCCACATCAGTGGTGGTGGTGGGGAGTAGTTGAAGGGTTTCCCCCTTCCATTCTAATGGTAGTGCCATTAGAGTAGAAGGGAAAAGCCTTTCTCCTCTTCCCCCCCCTCACCCATTGGGGACTGAAACTATAAGAGGCCCTTTCTGGTCTGGATGGGTACTCACAGGGGACGGAGGGAAAGGGCATGTCTGAGGCCTCTGGAAAGTCCACAATTTCCCTGGCACATTAATGGTGTGCTGCAGCAATTGTGCACTTTCCAGTGGCCTCAGACATGCAAAATGCCAAGTGCTCACCGGACAGGCTCAGCTAGAAGAGGACCGCCAGCCAGTGCTCAGTGTGCCCACGAGGCAAGCTCCCAGGGAGCTTGCCTTTCATTAGTCATACCCACTTCCAGGATACTCCATTTCCCACCTCCGGATTCCCTTATTTTCCATTAGCTCCCAACGGACTGATGTGTTCAATCACCCACAATTATCGCCCCTTTCTTGTTTGTAATTCTCTCTAGGGTTCTTTTTAAATTATCACCTTGATATTTCAGATCTTGGCATCTTATCCTTTTATTTTATTCTCTAATTGGTTCTTTATCCTTTGATCTTTTCTTCTTTTTTCTTCTCAGCTGACAGCAAGTCTGTTTAACCATTTCACTTCTTCTTTTTTCATATAACAATCATTCTTATATCTACCTTCTGAGCTAGCTGTCATCTGGGTCAGCAAATCTGAATCCATGGGATTGTGTGTATATATATTATATATAATCTATGACATGAAAAAACTGGTTTAAATGCCATCATAAAATACAGACATCCTATACAAGCTAACACAACAAATAAAATCCTCACAATTAAGGGTGTAACCCTATGCAGATAAAAAGGTCCTAGGATTTCATTGTGCGGCCCAGGGCATCACTACAGAGTTACCTGGGAGGAACTCAGTGGTGCTCATTTCTCTGACTGCATAGGTTCGACTTGTAAAACACACTGACATTAACGAAATGTCTTCAGCCAGATGAAATGCAACCTTTTGCTTTTAATTGGAAATGCAAATAGTCTTGCAAAGAAGTGTTACCATTTAAACTGCGTGTGAAGAAATGTCATCAAAGAAAAGGAAAGATGTAGCCAGCCTCTGCTTGACTGGCTCACTCCTCTGTGCCAGGGATGCAGAACTTTATATGGTTGTGTCTCCGTGAGTGTGACTACCCTGCTCTCTCCCATTTAAGCTCTCTCTATGGGGAGAGAAAGCATGGGAAAAGGGAATCAGTTCCATTTTGCTCAGCTTAGCCCTCCTTCAGTCTCCTCATAAGAATAGGGCTAATGTTCTCATAAAGTTAGGGCTCAAGGGAACCCAACAAGGTCTCCATCATCTCCTCTCTGCGACCTTAACAGAGAGGAGCACTAGCAATAGTACTCCATAAATTGTGACAAATGACAGTTGGAGGTTCACTGCCTGAGTCTAACAGATGAACCCCCAAATTGCAGCTAAACCTTAAACAGGACCCTCATGCACTGGAAGAGGTAATACCTGCAGCTCACCTCTTCCTTCCTTTGTAATGTTCTTTCTCTCTCATCTCCCTGCTACTGCCCTAACTTTAGAGCTATTCCTTGTGACTCCACGGGGAAAGTACTTAAAATCTCCTTCCTTCTCAAATCCTAATTAGACTCCATGTGTGTCCATCTGGATCTGAATACTCTCCTGCCTCCTTCCACTCCTTCATAGGAAGCAATCTCTGCAGCATCTGGTGAAATTCCCTCTTTATCACAACAGTTAAAGATGCAGGACCCCTGCCTTCTTGACCAGATACAAAAGAGGGCAGGGCTCTTGCAGCTTTAAATGTTGTGATGAAGTGGGAATTTCACCAGGTGCTGCATGCATACAAATGACACCTGTTGAAATTCCCTTTTCTACACATCTGTTAAAATTGCAGGAGCCCTGTCCTCTTTTTCATATGATCACCCTACTCTGTGTAGACTTAACTAATTAGCTGCCAATCCTATCCAGGTATTGGGCATGTAATCAAATTCATGCCTGTAAAACAAACCTGAACTAGATTATTCTAAATTTTTTAAAATGATACTAATCTATTATTTTATAGCATCTAATCTATAATCGTATTTTGTATCTAATTCCCCCATTTCAAAAAAGTAGCCCAGTTTCTGGTCTTGTCTTTTTCCCCCAGCTAGGTCTACCAATTTATATCATGACTATGCCATGGGATAGCAAGCCTTTGCTCTCCAGATGTTTGGGACTACAATTCCCATAATCACTAATCTGTCTATTCCTGCTTTAGGCCAAAGACCCTTGACACATGTCACTTGGATACATGCACCTTCCCAGATATGTATACATGAGAACAGAACAGAGCTAACACCCTAAGAATGACAGTTCTAGAAATTCTCAGTAACAAAAAATTAACCAGACATCACCAAAACACAAAATTAGGCACAGCGATTCACCAAGAACTTGTAGTAGAAAATAAGGAAGGAGCTGTAGTTCATTAGGAGAGCACATCCTTTGATGCCAAAGGTCCTAGGTTCAATGACATCTCCAAGCAGATCTGGAAAAGACTCATCTCTGGAAGAGAACTATTGCCTGTCAGTGGAGACAATAATGAAGCAGGACATGGAATGACGGGTTCAATTTACAGGAAGCCAGATTCCAGCTGAACATCAGGAAAAACTTCCTGATTGTTAGAGCAGTATGACAATGGAACCAATTACCTAGGGAGGTCATGGCCTCTCCCACACTAGAGGCATTCAAGAGGCAGCTGGACAGCCATCTGTCAGATATGCTTTAAGGTAGATTCCTGCAATGAGCAGGGGGTTGGACTCAATGGCCTTGTAGGGCCCCTCCAGCTCTACTATTCTGTAATTCTAAGATGGACTAATGTCCTGATACAATATAAGGCAACTGCATATGTTCATATATGTTCAGATGGACTCTCTCTGGTAAGTAGGGATAGTTGGAGCATATGATTAATGTAGGAACTTTCAATAGATAATGATGGGAATTGAAGAGCCATGCTGGATCAGACAAGGTCCATCTAGTCCAGCACTCAGTTCCTGCAGTGGCCAACCAGCTGTTGGCCAGGAACCCATACTAGGACATGGGTGCAACAGCACATTCCCATTCATGCCCACCAGCAACTCGTGTATATAGGCAGCATATAGGCATACAACCTCTGATACTAGACATAGTAAGCTTAGAATGACTCCTAGAGTCCCTTAGTTTCCTTTGCCAGCCTTATAAAAAGCACACTGCCATGCATTCTAACACAACTTGAGGTGAATATTTATGATCCATCATGACGCCAACCCTACCAAAAGGTCTTCTTCTTTTTTTACACATTGCTTAATAATTATTATAATAAAAAAGTTGGAATTTGTAAGCTATCTCCTCTCCAGTCTGGCAGAATGAACGATTCCATTCCAACAGGAAAGGAAATTGGTGTGCGCCTACTCTTATTGGCAGAAGCGTTGCGTTAATGTGCAGCAATCAGCAGGTAGACTATAAAAAGCCTGCACAATATTGTGGCACAATTTCACCGCCCACTGGTTCACAACATTACCTTAATGTTACGCCATTATGCAATGGAGCTACAGCCAAAGCACACCGCCAGGAAGCTCAAAGTCGTAACATTCCTGCAATAATCTACCAGATGGTTATACAGCCGATGAACTTTTGGCTGGCCTTTCAGTTGATCAGACCTTAGATTTATAGCACTCTTCAGCAAGCCTTACACTGATTTTCAGGGTTACTCTTTGACACCAACTACAAATGTTCTTGGAAGCCTTTAACTATCTGGAGAAGAGGTTGGGTCCATCAAAATGGTATGAAGCTGCAATTTTCTTAACCATTTGGGTTGGTGTTATTCATTAGTTGTTAATCACATATTTCTATGGGGCATTCCTCAAGTGGCACAAAGAATGCCATAATGTTCCATTGGGTTTTCTTTTTATAGCTGTCAATCTGCTGAGATGGCGAGTGGTTCATGTACTCATGTAGTATGACTGCCAACAGAAAAAAACACAGAGCTATGGAATAATGAAAGTGTTGCAAACTATATTCTTGGACAGATTTCATTTTTGGATTAATTAGGAATGTCTATTGTTGTGGGATTCAACCTTTTTTTTTTTAGTCAAAACCAGTCAGAATATCCTTTAAAAACACTCTGTTTTGAAGGGGCTCCATAAAGGATTCCCCACCCCCAAATAATCCTTAGAAAACTTTATGAAAAATTTGGGCTGAGTTCTATATAAGATGAATTATATTTCTCATACCATGCACATACTAAATATGGCTGTCCTTAAAATTAAGTAGTCCTCAGAGGACACAGGCAAAAGTTGCAGGACCCTAGGTGAACATTCAAGTGTACAAATGACAAGGAAAATACAAGGAGACAATAAATGAACCTGATGGTAGATCAGTTTCCATGTACAGCCTAGCTTTTTATAAATGTTTTCAATAAATGCAATTTAACCAAGTACTCTGGAACAATGTAACAAATTGCCACATGTTATAAGCAAGAGTGAACAACAGCTCTCCTCGCCTTAAAGTTGCCTTTGCTTGTTCAATTTGCAACACAATTTATTTTTATATGTCCCTAATTCATTCCAATAGCCTGCCATCCTCCCACTCCAGCCCACACATAGTCTAAATGCATTTCCAGAACCTTGAGTCAATGACGCTTACACAATTCACCTGAATAATTTTCCATACATTGTGTGAAATGTCCATCCTTAGTGTTTACTTGGGAACAGACTGTAGCCACAAGTGATCAAAAGCAACAGCTGAAGAGCTTCATCATTAAACATAGACTTTGGCTTTAAGAGTATAAAATATAACAAGGGGAGGGAAGAAAGACTGTAGTCATAAGTGCTCAAAAGGAACAACTGAAGACCTTCATCAATAAACACAGTCTTTGGCTTTAACAGTACAAAATATGAAAGCTTCTTTGAGCTACAGCTCAGTGGTAAGGCTTATGTAGTGTGTCAGAGGTCCTAGGTTCAACCCCCATCATCTCCAGTTCAAAGGATAACCAATATCAGGGTTGAAGAAGTATAACACTACTTCGTATATATTCCACCAACATGAGTTTTCTCCAAAAGAAAGGCCCACTGCATGCATAACCTGTGTGATGTGGCCATATATTAGGATCAAGCCAATCCATCAAGCTTGATCTCATCAGTGCTCTCAGTTTTCCACCACCAAGCTCATTCCATTCTGGTTCCATGTGAGCTTTTTAATTTCCTCACTCAAATTTGTACATATTTTTCTGTGCCTATTTCAAAATGTGTGCATTTTGAGCACATTTTCCAATTGCATGCATTCTTGACACATGCACACTCATTGACTAAAGCATGTTTTGCACATGTTGGTAATGTATAGCTCAGGTCCAGGTTAACTGAAAGACCATATTCTCCCTTATGAGCCTGGCCGTGCTTTGAGATCTTCTGAAGAAGCCCTTCTTTCATTCCCACCATCTTCACAGGCGCGCATGGTGGGAACATGGGAAAGGGCCTTCTCAGTGGCTGCTCCAGTGCTTTGAAACTCTCTTCCCAGGGAAGCTAGGCTGGCTCCCTCCTTGTTGTGTTTTCAGAAGTAGGCAAAAACTTGTTTGTTCTGACAGGCCTTTGGAGAATAATCTGGTCCTCCATCTATGTTAAGGTCTTGTAAAATTGTTGTGTGTTTTAAACGTTTAATGTTTGAATATTGTATATTTTTTAAAACATTGTACATTTCTTTTCCTAGGTTTAAAATGTCTATGTTTGTAAGGCCACCTTGAGGCCCAGTATTGGGCAAAAGGTGGGATACTAATACTAATAATAATAATAATAATAATAATAATGTATGCTGTTTTGTACATTTTTCAAATGTGTACATGTTGTTGAATGCATTTGCTTTGCAGAATGCATCTCGGACATGCTCAGTAATGTATTGATTTCCAACTGCAAATTGTATTCAAGTCCATGTTTGGTTCTGGCAGGTACAAATTGGATAAATCCAACTTTAAAAAACAAACAAACTTGATGGAACAAATTTCTTACACATCCCCACTACTTATTCTGCTCCATTGTCAGAGGTGTTACGATTGAAGTGTTATGATACAACATATCACGTAGATGGTCTTGAATTATGTCCCACACTGACATGTCTCCATTGGGACAACTGACATTGACTTATTTATTTGCGTAATTTATATCCTGTACCTTCAACATAAATTTCAGTTCCCAGAACAGCCAACAGTTGTTAGAAATAATAAAAGAACCATTAAATAAATACAGAAAATAATAAAGTATACAAACTAACACAAGAAATTAAAACAGCAATAGTCGAAAAGGACTTTAAAATTTAAACTGCTCTAAGTTAAAAAGAAAAAAAAGGAAAGGAAAGGAAAGCAGAAGCAGCTAATATTAGCAATTCTTAAAAGCCTGGGCAAACAGACATGATTTTGCCTAGTGCCTAGCTTGTGGTAGTGAGGGCAGCTAAGCAGAACGAATAGTGCATTCATGCTGAGTCCATTCCAAAGGCAAGACACCACCACTGCAAAGGCACTTCAGAGGGTGAGGACTCCCAGAGAAACAGCTCTGATGATGATCTAAATGGCACCTGTTTCAAGTGGTCTACATGGTGCCATCCTTATCAGAGTAACATAGGAAGCTACCATAGGGGAGTGCATAGGGGAGCATAGCATCCACTCAAGAAGTAAGGATGCTGCAGAAGTCGTCAATGGATTTCCGATAAACTCTGAAATCTGCAGCAAACCGGCTCTCCCTGCCAACTCTTTTCATTTCAGCAGTATAATCTAGGCCGGGGGGGAGACATTTTGTTGTTGCTATTGTTACAAAAATTGAGCTCAGAAATTCTTGTTGACTTACTGCAAGTCAATCAATGATCTACCAAGATCCAGAACTGGCTGGGGATGATGGAGCTGAAGTCCAAAACATTTGGAGGTCACCGGGTTGGGGAGGCTATTGTAAAATAACCAGGAATGATCCTGTTTTAATAAAAGTGTACCCCTCCTCCAAAGACGTTTAGTCCAGCATGGATTCACGAAACATTTGTTTTGTGATTCTATGCTGAAATAAAGGTCTTTGGAGGAACAGGTAGCCTTTCAGATAGCATGAAGAAGATAGGCAGTAAATATTCTGCATTAGAGCAATGGATTGATTATGTGGCTGCTAAATTGAAGAAGGGATTTTCTTTGCACATTCTCTTTGCATCTTCCCACTGTCAACTTGACAAGGATTTATGTTCTTAATTGACACTCCCTGGGGAATGAGAGCAAACACATTTTTCATCTTTTCCCCCAATGAGTGCAAATGCCCTGTTTTCAATGAGTGCCTGGCAGAAAGCACGAGAGATTTATAGTGCAATCCTAGGCATGCATACTCCAAAGCAAGTTCCTTTGAGTTCAATGGGGTTTACTCCCAGGTAAGTGAGTAATAAGGTTGAAGCCTTAAAAAGACATTAACAAGCTTTCTTCAGGGGATTTCTAACAAGTGCTTAATATAACATTGATAGGGTGGCCACTTAAAGATCGCCAAAATGTAGAAATGCATCACTAAAAACTACAGATGTTGGACAAATCTGTTTTGGCTGGGGACGTATGCTGAAATTTCATCAGCTCAGCCCCAGGGACTCCATTCCATCTTCCGCCAGCTGGCCCAACTCGGCACGCAATGAGTCAGGTCACTGACGGAATACTTAAATTGGACAAATTGCACTTTTTTGCATAGATGATTATAAAAAAACACCCAGGAAAATTCCTGGATTTCAGGAACTAACCCGTGGCTTGTCTCATGGGGGCATCAAAGGGATCCATTGGACCCAAACAGGGCTGGATTTCCCCATAACAAACACCCCTATCAAATACAGAAAACAAGTGAGGAGACAGATTTACACAACATATACATATGTTATGGATTATGCATAGATGCAAGTATAGGGAAAAAATCTATAATTTAACTAGAACTACAATACTTTCCACCATGATGGGGAACACAGTGGACTGTGTTAAGGTGACCTGTGTGCTCTGCTCAGTCTGCTGTTTAAGTGCTATTGATGAGCAACTTCAAGGTCTTTGCTTTCCCTTTTCATGATTCTTTTATATTTTATCTGGGCTTGGACTGGACAGCAGTTCAAAAAGTGCTTTCTAGCATGTACTGAATGCCAAATCCTATGCATAGTAAGTTAAAGCAACCAGATTACTGCAACACAGAGGACATTCCGAGATGCCCCCATATGTTTGGGTAAATAGGCATAGGGATGTACAAATTTGTCTTTTGAATTGCCAGGCACCCATCGACAGAATCAGTTGTTGTTTTTTTAGTTTCTGAATTTGCACTAATTCCCACATGCAAAAAATGCCCAATTCTCCCCAAATATGCACGCTCTCCCAAAATGCACATTTTCATTCTCTAGCCTATGGGGGAAGTGCACATCTTCGGCTGGTGGTTTGTTTTTGTTTTTTGCATAAAATTTGCGCAAAATGCACAAGGTTAGAATAACAGTCAGCAAGTCTGCAAAATCCACCCAACAGGGGAAAAGCTGTGGGTTGGATTCATGATAATCCAAACACATTAGGTTCCATTGCATATTCCTAAATAGGCAGCTTTCTTCAGGCACATGGGGTCGGGGTGTGTGTGCAGGATAAAGTCAAGGGCAAATAATTAGCAGGAATTTTAGCTAGCAATTTGCCTATGAAAAATGCTAGCTGTCCATTCTAGTGTTTACAGTAATAAATTTAAAGTGCTCTGGAGATATAGCTTGACTGGATTTTAGACAGCTTCCCTTTGCTAGTACTATTTATCAGGCACTTAAACTTCTTACAAGTGAGGTGGGGGGGGTACCAAAACCCTTCCCTTGAGAAAGAACAGTGTTAAATCCAGGGGGGAAAGGAGAGGGAGAAAGAATGGTGGTGCACCAGCACTGAGAGTGGGAGACAAGTACTCTGAGCATCAGAAGGACTCTAAAAGAGAATACAAAATGAAGGATGTGCTATATAGATTGGCATAGCCCCAGCATCACAATATGAGTCACAGAGGCATCACAATATGAGCAGAAATGGCTGATAGATAATACAGCAGCATGTATTTGTGATCAATCAGTTCAAGAATAGATCACAGTCCAAAAATTCGCCTCTTGTTACAAGCTGTCCATTCCAGCTCATTCACTGGTACAATGATATGCTCCTTAAGGGTTTCCACCCCCTTCTCCTGTACATCCATATCTATTACTGCAACAGGTTCTGTCCACTCCAGGGTGAATTTACAATCTCCCTAGGATCCAAGCTGTGGTAAAGGGAGTCATGTGAAAGTGCCACATTAAAAAATGCCTTGAATCTGATAAAGGGATGGTGTGAGTGTCTGGGTCCAGGATTGAAGCTTGTTGAGAAATGGTCAGCTCCCCCCCACCCAAAGGCAAGTTTATGGGAGACTGCACTTCCCAGCTTGGTACATGCTGAACTGGCAAGTGTACAGGCACCCATTCTGTAGCCGAGCCACCTGCTACTGCTGCCATGGGGGTGGGGGCATGAGGAGGAAAGGAAAACACTCTTCAAGGACTTGAAAGGTTGTCATACAGAGGAGGGCAAGGATCCCTTCATCATCCCAGAGTGCTGAATCATGGACTCAAATTACAGGAAGCCAGATTCCAGCTGGACATTAGGAAAAACCTCCTGACTGTTAGAGCAGTATGACCATGGAACCTATTACCTAGGGAGGTAATGGGCTCTCCTACACTGGAGGCCTTCAAGATACAGCTGGGCAGCCATCTGTCAGGGATGCTTTAAGGTGGATTCCTGCATTGAGCAGGGGGTTGGACTCAATGGACTTATTGGCCCCTTCCAACTCTACTATTCTAGGATTCCTCTTCCATCCCTGCTACCATGGCGATGGCAGCAAGGACAGGTTCTGGTTGTTTTACAAAATATCTGACACTTATGTAAAACAACCAGAACCTGTTCTTGCCATTGATGTTGCCAAAATAGGGATGGGAAAAGGAGAGCAGAGAGGCAATCCCTTCTCCCCCTCTCATCTCCACCAGGGGTCCCTTCAGGGAGAAGGAAATAAAAAGCCAATGCTCAGTTGACCGACCCTGCTCCTTTTGTGGAGAAGGAAACATTTCCGTAAAACATGCAGGGCCAGGATACTGCACACTCTCCCCGGAATTCCGCAGGTTGTCAGGTGGCTCGATTCAGCCACCTGACAAGGTTTGGCAAGTGGAGAAAGCCTGACTCATGGGAATCTAACATGATGCAAGGGAGATCACACATCCCTAGTCTGATGTAGATCTTCATGAATGTTGTATGATTGTGCTAATATTTGCTTTACACAATTTGAAACTGAAACTGATAATTTCTTAAGGTTTTACTATGCAGCTGTTCAATATAACAGAGCTGTCCTTTGCACTTCTGGGGTGATCTCTCTGTCCCGTTCAATAGTGTGGTGATACTAAACTGTTAAAATCATTTGTGTAAATTACATTCTAGTGTGCCATCATTTCCTGGCAATGCAACCCCACATGCAAAATTGGAGCTGATGAAACCATTATGCTAAAAGTGTGGTCCTGGTTTTCTATGAGCTCTGCAATAGGGTCTTTATAAGCTCTAAACTTCATGATGTACACTGCAATACACATTAACATCTATCTATAACTCAAATGGCATGAATCTACCCATACACCAAGTTCATAATCTAAGGTCCTCCTCCAGGTAACTCCTCCAAAGAAGACTGGGTAGGTAGCAACAAGGGAAAGTGCCTTCTCGGGAATAGCCCCCCAATTATAGAATGAACTTCCCAGCAAGGCCTCCTTGGCATTAACATTGTTATCTTCTCAGCCAGGTTAAGACCTTCAGTTATTCTCAGGCATTCAGCAGGATATGTTAAGGTTTCTTAATCAAGTCATGGGATTCTGTACTATTGATTGTAGAAATTGTTTGTTTGTGTATGTGTGTGTGTATGCATGCTATATGTCTGTACATTTGTATGTAAACTGTTTTTATATGATGTACAACATTGTATTTTTAAGGTTTTTAATTTGTATAAACCACCCAGAGAGCTTTGGCAAGGAGGTGGTTTATTTCACAATTATGCTTGGGTGTTTTTTCTTCTTCCTTAGGACCACAAAATTGTTTCCTCTGTATTATATAAACCTTTGTAGAGGAAGAAAATTAGAAGGCCATACTGCAAAAATCAGTTCACAAGACCATCCACAAGAGAGCACAAATTAGATAGCATATCTCTATGAGCAATATCCTTGCAGGATTAAATGGTTTAGAGGTATTCATAGCTGCAGTAAGTCAAGCATCTTAAGACTTTATTCTCTATAGCGTATAAGGGCTGAATGAATACTCAAGTAGGATTGTTATTTACACGTTTAATTACTTATTAGTCTTGGTATATAATTCAGGAGTCAGCTTTGATGATCTACACCTGCCTTCTCCCAACCTGGTGCCCTCCAGATGTTTTGGAATAAAACTCCCAACATTTCTGTCCATTGGCCATGGTGGCTGGGCTTGATGGAAGTCTAAAACATATGGAGGGGACTAGGTTGAGGGAGGATGCTCTACATTGCCATATTCTGGATTTACTTCCTTATACTGTCATTGGTCCAGACCAAACTGTGATGGACTGACTTTCTCTTTTTATTGCTCCATTTCTAGGTAAGGTGCCAGGTTTCCTACTTTACAAAGAACACTCCTCTATTTAAAGAGTTGTCAAAAGACAGGGATTCTGTCAAGACTATATGAAGGGCTGTCTGGTTGAAATCCAGCTTGAAGATAAACAACCATAAAAAGTAAGAGCCAATGACCCTGTTCAGAAGACATGCTAAGCCAAGGTGGTTAAGCACTGTGAGCTAAACATTATGGCTTATTGTGTCATGTGAAACCTGACTTAGCATGTAGTGTGAACCATTCCTAACCATGGTAGCTACATAACCGTGGTTTAAACATGCTCACTAACCTTTTGCTGCAAAACGGTTAGCAATCTAAACATGGTTTAACATGCTGTCTGAACAGGCCCAGTGTGTCAAAGAGCTCCATCAGATGAAGGTTTTATTGCACGCTCATTACTGGGCACTCATGGATTTTTGTGGGTCCCTCTCACAATGTCGTCTGCCTCCTGTGTGCCTCCTGCCCCTTCTAGCATTCTCTGCATGACAAAAAAATATCCCAGTAAGTCTGACTTATTTTTAAAGATGGAAGTTGCCGCTATCTCCTGCTGTGTGCAGGAAAAGTGACATGATCAAAACAGCCCACTAAATGGGTCACGTGCACGTTGTTTACTTCCTCTTTCAAAAGAGGAAGTAATGAGGGACAAACGCATGGGCGGAAAAATGATGGTAAGCAAAAATGATTTTCCCCTGTGTGATGCTCGAAGATACCCATCAAAAGCTAGCACCTAGACAGCATGTTGAACAGGCATAAAGGCCACCTAGACAAAGTTTTCCCAATTATTCTGAGATATAATAGATTTATATTTGAATGAGAGTAATTATTTCTAAATTTGTATCAATACACATGAATTAACACATTCAGATTTAATGGAAATTTGTGTCTTTTGTTCTCCCCTCCCCCCTCTTTCACTGTTTTTTTTTTCTTTCTTTTTGGTGAAGAATTTCCTGTTTTGAATACCCTATTGCTAGAGATGTGTGAAAAGCCCTCCTTCCCATTTTCCCCCCAGAGATTGTTAAAGTTCCTGAAAGACACACACACACACACACAGAGAGAGAGAGAGAGAGAGAGGAGGTGCACACATATGACTTGGAAGCCATGGCTTCTTAACCTGCTTTTCTTTTCTTTTTCTTCATCATTACTTTTATCGTTTTGCTGCTGCATCAGCAGGTGATATGAGCAGTGAAACATCTTTTTGCTGCTGCTGTCTCTCTGCCCCCCACTCCTTTCAAAGTAACCATGACAATGCCTATCGCAGCAGTAGAATTTATGCCTCCTCCTCCATCCCCCAAACAATTGGGAATAATTGCAAGCCCACTGAAATTGCCCCTGAATTTAGCCCTCCTGTTGACCCATATTTTGAGCCTCACGTTCAGAATCGCAAACCTGCCATTCAGCACTGCCGTGTCTCTCGGCATTAAGGGGTTTATTTTATGATTCATTTTGCAGTGGTTAGGCCCAGGGGCAAACTGTAATCTGGGGAAATATAATTAGGTACAGTCCACAAATTAGTGCTGAGTGGGCCTGTCAGAATTCCTCTTCCCCCATACTGCATGCTAACACCATTTCAATTGCAGGCTAGATTCAAGATAATTTAGAGCTGAGAAAGAGGAAGCTGGCATTGCCCATTTCAGCCTAGGGCAGCCTCCCCCAACCTGGTCCCCTGCAGATGCTCTGAACTACAACTCCTATCAGCCCCAGCCAGCATGGCCAATGATCAGGCATGGGTACTGGGAGCTGCAGTCTGAAACATCTGGCAGGCAACTCATTGGCAGAAAGCTGACAGAAGGAATTGGAACCCCTACAAATCATGTTTTCTGCCTGAGATTGAAGAGGGCCTGATGCCCTTTTAGAGCTTGGGTGGCCAACTATATGTGAAGCAGCCTGATTAAACGGGTGCTGCTTCATTGTAAACATGTGTGGAAGAGGGGCCATGGCAGCTGGAAGGGGCTGTGGCTCAGTGGTAGAACCCATCCTTGGCATGCAGAAGGTCCTGGGTTGGATCCCCAGCAAGACAAGATAGGGCTGGAAGAAGTCCTGTCTAAAACCTTGGAGAGTGGCTGGCGGTGAGTGTCAACAATACTGGGCTCGATGGATGCATGGTCTGATTCAGTGTAAGGCAGCTTTCTGTGTTCCTAAGAAGATGAAGTGACAGTATCAATTGGCAGGATAATACTGGTTGTAAGTGAGAAAAAGGAGAAAAAGAAGAGTACATGGATAAAATAGAAGGAGATAAATGGATATTGTTTTTGATGAAATTATTGTTAATTGTACTGGGTTGAGGGAGGAGAAGGGAAGGCCTGAATGTGCCTAAAATTAATTGATAAAAAATGCTGCCTTGGATGCATTTGAGGAAAAGTCAGGATATAAATAATCATACAAACAAGCAATTTGAGGGAGCAGTTGCTTAGGGCATTCCAGTCCGGATGGAGGATGCACAACCTGTTCTGGATGGGGTTACACTCCACCTGAAGGAGCAGGTTCTTAGCTCAGGGGTTCTCCTAGAACCATCTCTGTCACTTGAAGCTCAGGTGGCCTCGGTGGCACAGAGTGCCTTCTACCTACTTCAGTTGGTGGGCCAGCTACCATCTGGACAGGTATAACCTGGCTTCAGTTGTCTATACTCTAGTAACTTCTAAGTTAGATTACTGCAATGCATGCTATGTGAGGCTGCCTTTGAAGATGGTTCAGAAGCTGCAGCTTGTGGAATTTGTGGTGGCCAGATTAATAGCAGGGACCAGAAGGTTTGACATATAAGTCCGACTCTGGCCTGCTTGCATTGGCTGCCTCTAGATTTCCAAGCCCAATTCAAGGTGCTGATTCTAACATATAAAGTCTTACACAGCTCAGGACCGAAGGCCTTTCCCAACATGAACCTACCCATACACTACGTTCAACATTTAAGGCCCTTCCCTGGGTGTCTCCTCCAAGGAAAGTTTGGAGAATGGCAACAAGGGAGAGGGCCTTCTCAATGCTGGTCCCCCAATTATGGAATGATCTCCCCCATGAGGCCCACCTGGCACCAACATAGCTGTTGTTACAGCAACGAGTTAAAACTTTCCTCTTTTCCCAGGAATTTAGTAATATGTGATGAGCTTCATCAATCCTGGATCTGGTTTTAGAGTTGTTTATAGTTGTCGTTAGATATATGTTTCTGTGATGTTGCATGTTTTTGTGGTTTTAAATTTTGTATATTATTTTTAATTGTTTTTAATCTTAAGTAAACTGTCCAGAGAGCTTCAGCCATGGGGTGGTATAGAAATGTAAATAATAATAATAATATAATAATAATAATAATAATAATACATAACCCACAAATAAATCATACGAATGGCTCAGGAAGGGTGAACTATTTCCAGAAACAGAAGGATTCCTAACAGCTATACAGAATCAAGTTATAGCAACCAAGAACTACCAAAAATACATCATAAAAGATAACAATGTAACAACATACCTGTGCAGGAAATGCTACCAATTCCAAGAAACAATAGACTATGTAACAGGAGGATGTAAAACTCTGGAGATAGTGGGTTGGAGTGGCTTTCCTTCCTCTCATTTTGGAGTGTCTTTTTCTACACTGAAGCCAGTATAATTTAGCTTCCAATGGCTATGTTTTGCACATTCCTAATTAAATCAGAATGGCAAATGTGGAGGCACCAAATTAAAGACCCATCATTCCAGGAACAATCGTCAGTTTTAAAGAAGGACATCTTACAGGTTGCATGTCAAACTAGCTACATTTGAAAATATATCCATGTTACAGGTTACTGAAAAGACCTTCTTAGACCTTCTTTGGCCAAGACATGAAGTACACTCCCCTATCTTTTCCTTCCTTAACCCCACACTCTCCTTCAGCTTGCTATTGTGAGAGATAGTTAATATTGTCATAAAATACCAAGCCTAATAACCTATCTTGGCAGCATGTACTCTGCCAAATAAGGAGGGTATTTTGTTTTCCCCTCTGTTTTTCATTTGCTGGACCTGATAGAAAAGGCACTCATTTATCAGCGGTCACAGTAGCTGACAACACTCACACCCAGCAAAATTGCTTTACTGTATCCGTACCCTCCAAAATAATCCCATTCTGTAGCAGACATCTCCAGAGCAAACTCCAAGGGCATCGGCCAAAGTGAAGATTCTCAGAGATTGCAGGGACATTAATTGCTGAGAAGAAGTATCTTTCCTGACTGTTGCATTTCATTTTATTGGCTACACAATAGATACAAATGAAATTATCCTTCAAATTACTGAAACCAAACTGTTTTGCTGCACACTTCAAAACAGTAAGAGATAGCATCTGGATCAGACAAAGATCCTCCCAAACCACACTGGAACAACAGGCAGTGGTGGCAGGGAGTGTGTGTGGGGACGACGACAAGTGATCGATGCAAGGACAGTCGTTGGCAGTCTGGAGTGACCATACAGAAAGGAGGACAGGGCTCCTGTATCTTTTAACAGTTGCATTGAAGTGGGATTTTCAGCAGGTGTCATTTGTCTGCATGCAGCACCTGGTGAAATTCCCTCTTCATCACAACAGCTAAAGTTGCAGAGACCCTGCCCTCCTTCGTATCCAGTCACTCTAGTATAGTTCAGACACTATCATGTCAGAAACTGTAAATTCAAAATACAGAAAGGCTGGAAATCAACTTTTTAAGATGTGCAACAAACCCAACATGTGCAGTTTCAGGAAAGAATATCAAGGCCCCAAAGTACATTTGTGCAGGTCCAAGTCATACAACCGACAATGTTATTTTGGACCTGCATATTCTTTCCCAGAACTGCACATTTTGGGCTTGGTTGGTGTAAGTTAGGGGTTCACATACATAATGAAGGTCACACCAGTTGCACATTTAAAAACAACTACCACCAAGACCTGTCAGGTATAGTCAAATTGCACTTTGGATCGAAGTCTGCTTGTTTATTTTATAATTATATTTCTGCAACTTGAGTAGGGCTTTTTACTGTTCATGGCAATTCTGAGTTGTATCCCATGGTTTCATCCCACTAAAACAGCCTCATGACCTCATTATACTGGGTGTTGTTTATGCTATCTGCATTAGTTGTTCTGCTAGTGCTTTCCTACTGCTGCTAGCAGTATGAAAGCAACCACTAGCAGAACATGCAACCACTAGTAGGACAACAACACCTCTTGTACTTTTTTCATTAGCATTAGGTTGGAGACAACTGTGTTTCCCTTGGCTACATGGCTTTATATAACTTGGTTCATCCAGTTACAAAACAAAGTGAATAGAAGGAATGATGCCTAGAATTATACCATTAAATTTGATCTAAAAGCCTCACAGGGTTTCCACCTTATATCTTTACCTAAGGTAACTGTACTGCAGCTCACGTGAGGTAAAATGACAACATTCACTGTAGTCTTTCTTCAGTGTGGGCCATTGCCTTGGGTCTTCCCAAGTGTTTGCAAATGCAGTCTCTTCATCTAGAACAGGAATAGTTTCTCTCTCCCTACCATAGAGAATGAAAGGAAGACAGGGGCAGGATCGACACTACTGCTTTATAATGGTTTATAACAGTAGTGACAACTGTTTAGGCCCAGGACACACTCCATATACAGTTTTCAAAATGTTTTCAAAGTTTTATATCCTGCTTGGTGTAGATCTGGCCAATGGCTGAGTTCAGACAACACGTTAATTAAAGGTTGGTTCCCATTCTGTTCCTATTACACCCCACACCTCAGTTGATTAGTGTGTCGTCCAAACTCAGCCAGGCTCTTTCAAGGGAGTCGCCTCTGTCTGTACTATGAACCAATGGGCTAACTCTGTAACCAACAATACTGAGCCGCCTAGAGGCAATTTATAAATATCTCAAATATTACATTGCAGGTGCTGGAAGAAAGGTGTGGCTGAAACAACTAATAATTGAAATGAACAGATGCACATTTAAACAGATGCCTGCAGTGTGTCCCAGGTACTCAATCACAGTAACAAACCTAATTATATCTTTGTTTTGTCAGACCATGATCATGTTGGGTAAATAAATAAATAAAAATAAAGGTGTAGTGGTTTTTAGAAATGAAGTTCCATGTGCAGAAGTTGAGAAACTTCTTCCACTGAGAATTGTCCCTTGCCCCCAGCATCTTCCTTGGAGTTCAGTACTGTACAATATGACCCTGTAAACAAAGGTATTTGCCTGGACTGTGCAGTTAATCACTTGTATTGCCATGGAATGATAAATTGGCAACATCATGATACATCATTATAATTAATGGCGGCTGTCCTCATTTTCAGAATGTTAGAAACAATGACTGCAGAAAAAGTAGCCTGTATTATCTCCATTTGTGATTTTCCCACAATGCTCAGTAGAAAGCATACAAAACTATCCTGAAACCATTCCATATATTATGGTAGGCAGACCATGCCAGAGCTGTGACTAGTAACGCTATTTAAGAAAAGTATTACTCTATAGCACTGAAATGATGTTAGCAAGCATTATGGGTCCCTGTTGGAAAGAGTTTATATTTTACATTTCAGCAGTGAGGCAAACAGCAGAGGAAAAGGGCAGAAGGGACATATGAGGGTAGCAGTGCTAGACAAACATGAGCAACTACAGTCACATACATAGAGAGGCAATGTGGGGTACTGGTTAGAGCAGGGGTGGGGAATGTCTTTCAGCCTGAGGAACATATTTAATTTTGGAGAAGCTCTTCGTGGCCTCATCCCAGGGTTGGGTGGGGCCAAAAATAAAATAGGATAGAATAATATATTTTTTTAAACAGACTGCTTTAGCATAAAGTTTTTACTTCCAGTAACTAAATCTTAGGAGAGACATTTCAGCCTTTCAGAATGGGGAGAAATGTGCAAAAGCCAGGAAAGTACCAAATGATTGAGGTTGGGGAAAAGGTGTGGGGCCAGGTGAATATGCATGTTTATTTGGGGAAGCCCAGAGGGCTGGATTAGGAGTGCAGCAGGGACCCTGAGCCTGAGGTTCCCCACACCTTAAATTAGAGTGGCAGACTAGGGATGTGTAACACTGGAAATTCTGTTCCATTTAAGCCTGATGGGATTCCAGTGTTTCCACTCTGGTATGCTGTGGTGGACTGTAGTGGATGCCCCCCCCTCCCCTGACTCTGGAAATACCTTGCACATTTTTTATGTCCCAAGATTTGTGCAAATGGTAATTTGCATAAAGTGGGTCTTTTTTGGAAGTGAAGTCTCGATATGCGTGCAAATGGCATCAGATTTATTTATTTATTTATTTATTTATTTATAAATGGTGGTCTTGCACAACTGTGCATGGCTGCAAGTCCTCCTGTCTACTGTATAGTCCCTTCCTGAGCAAGGGTTGGGGAGGGCCAAAGTAGGGGATGAAATTGAGAAGTTCTTTGGCAAGTACCAAATATGGCTTTGTTAGGCTAAATGAAGTCGTGCGCGGAGAGGATGAAACTGAAAAGAGTATTTATCAGAGGGGAATATGCCTCTGTGGGGCCACACAGAGGACAGATGGACTTACGATCATGCACACTTATGCAACATTACCAATACAAAGTTTTTTTTAAAAAAATCACAACCAATTTGTTCAAATTTCAAGATCCCCTCCAAACAAATATCCATTTTACCAAAGGAGGAGGAGGAGAAATCTGTGTACTGGATTGACTCGCTAGGGATTGAAAAGAACAAAATAAGCCAGGTCTGAACTGGAAAAAGCTGTTGAGATTTCACTCCCGAAACAGATTTCTCATGCATCCCTATGTCAGACTAGGAGCAGGGCAACCCACATTTAAATATCCAGTCAGCCATAAAGCTCATGGTGTTTCCTTTGGCCAGTCATTACCTCTCAGCCTAACACATATCATGGAATTGAAAAGAGAAGGGGAGTTCATGAGGTGTTTTCATGGTGCTGGGTTGGTGCCGCCTCCCTCTCAAACCCTACGCTTTCCCTCCTCCAGGTTGGCATCGGGTAATCCTGATGCTGAAAAGGGAGAGTGGAGTTTCTGGGTGGCCATCTGGGGGCCCACAGCCATCCCTGCCCTCATCCTGGAGGAAGGTGACCAATCGCAGGTCGCCTTCCATCAGGCACCACCTGACCATGCGTCTGCTGCAATACCAGAGTGAGGTGAAGGGCTGTCTTGATGCCATCTTACACATCCTCACCTCGCTTCAGAGAAAAAAGTCAACTTTTTTTCTCCACAGCTTTGGTGGAAAGACCCAGGGTGGATGCACAATTGCAGCGGCATCGTATAATCAATGCCATATCACTGTGCACCTGTTACAAAGTAGCTCTCTTGTGAGTGAGCAGTACTGACTCCATTTTGAAGCATCCAAAAAGCCAAGGCATCTTCATCCCCACCTCCATCTGAGATAGGTCAAAGGCACAGGAACAGGGCTAAGAGCAATCAGGTAATACTAGATCAGACAATTCAGTTTATAATAGACCTCCTCAAATGCATTCCCCAGAGACAAAGGTGGGGGTAAAATTGAGCAGGACATGAATGCTAGATGGCAAGAGCGATACCTGGTCATGCACATGCTAATGTGTTCCTATTGTTGACCTCCAGCCTGGATAGTCTTTGAGATAGTCATTCACATGTAAAGTCATATTTTAAAAAAAGAATGTTTCTGGCAAGTACAGTCATCACAAAATACCCCTTTTGCTATAAGCACTGCTGTCACTGATTTTCTCTAGATTGTATAAAAACCCTCAGGTTTTGAGAGTCAGCCCCTCCCCCTTGCCCCAGAGGCATAGGGCCATGCTGCTGAAACCACTAGGTGCCTTACCCCCACACCCTAGGGGTAAGGTGCCACACTGCTGAGTCTCTCCTCCCAGAGGACAGGCTCCTGCTCCTTCCTTCTTCTTCACCTGAGACCAGGACTTGGAACACTCACCAGTTCATGTCTACAGGAAAGGGCTTCAGTCCAGGAAAAGGTACATTGCTTTTAGAGATTCCCTCCACTCTTTCCCTTGGTGTGTGTGTGTGTGTGTGTGTGTGTGTGTGTGTGTGTGTGTGTGTGCTCTAAGTCTCAGAAAGTCTTCTTCTCAGTTTGAAACTCCTTCTAAGCCTCCACTTGCTCAGCTAAGTTCCCCAAAGCTAGCTTGTACATTTGTATCTGTTTCAATCTCAATAAATGTGCCTTTATGGCATTATCCTCTTCAACGGTGTGGATTTCTATCTGTAAGAATCGCCTTACTTAGGCACAGAAACTCTGGCCTTAGCTAGACCAGGCTTTATCATGGGGTGAACCCCGGGATCATCCCTGTGTGTCCACATGACACCCAGGGGATCCTGGGATCAGGGAGAGATGATCCTTCCCTTGCCCTGGGATAGAGCCCTCCACTTTGGGCTCAAGACCACAGAACGTGTGGCCTGTTGCCATGGGAGCCACGCACGGGGCGTAGCATTCCTCAGGAGTGCTGTGCCCATCGGGGGTAGAATGGGGGGAGCAGGGAAATGAAATATATATTTTTAAAGCACCTACTTTTAGCGCAATAGCGTTCGTGCGCTCCTCTTCCTTTAAAAATAAAAAATGGCAGGCGCAACACCTCTCTTCCTGAGGTCATCGTGCCTCACGTGTAAACGTAGGAGGGATCTTGCATTAATCACAACATGAGATCTTCCCTCCTCTGTCATGGACTATCAGGTAGGTCTAGCTAAAGCCTCTATTGCCAACGTGTAAAGATTCCTTATAAGAGGTTGTGTAGGTCGCATTAGAACATGTGCAAGTTTGTGTATGGGTCTAATGAGAGAACATCACATAACACACACACCCTGGGGCTTTCTGAGTGTTTAGACAGCCCCCATGTATGCTCCATGAAGGGAAACGCTAGGATTTGAATAATCAATAGGCTTAGAAATGGACAACAAAGACAGGTTATGCTTGGAAATCCTTCGCCAGTACTAATTAAGCTAAGTACAATCAATTCACTGAATGTTAACACATCTACAACGTGTCCCCACAACACACAACTTATTAATATCTCCCAATGGGATTAGTGACTCTCAGAGATGCTTCCGACACTCCTTTGCCAACCCTGGGATTGAACTCTGTGCGAGAAATGTAATGCGTAGAAGTAGATTTTGCTTACCCTCATCTACTTTCCAGCCTTAAACAAATAACCTTCCCCAGTGTTTCATATTCAACAGCCTATTATTCAGCTCTGTTTCAGAGAGGCTTTCTTCTTGTTTCTAGACCATTATAAAACAAGACAGATTAGAAGGGTCCTTATAACTGGCCATACACACTTCTTATAAAATAAATAAATAAATAAATGTAGTCACCGTCGATTGTTGGAAAGGAACTTTGAAGACAAAGGTGCCATATTTCAATCTGACAAAGTCTGTTTAAATTTGTGTCAGCATTTCTAGCACATTTATTCCAAGCCTAGACGTTGCAGTTTAATATATCAGCCTCATCAAGTGCAGAAACTTTGTTTCAGGGGCAATTTGTTTTAAAGAATTATGGAGAGTGAAAGCAATTGGACTGGGTTTTGTTAGCTGCTTGAGATGCTTTATGTGTTTAGAGAACTGAAAAAAGGCTCTTCCCGTTTTCCCCTTTTCCTTTTGCAATGAAGATTCCATGCATATGTAACAAGTCTTAACTCTTAGCCACAGTTAAGAGACTCAGCTCTGATCCTTTAGTCCGGTATCACATTTTTTTCCAGCAGCTCCCCACCACCACCACGAGAGAAATCTCCCCTTCAGACCATAGTCACAGTCTTGTCTCCCTCAGGGATATTCTGGGCTCATTGACTTTTTTGCTTTCATCAACAAAAATAATAATAATAAAGACTCTCAGCTTTTATCTACAAAAAGAGAGTCTCTTGCAAGAGTTGCAAGCAATATTCTACCCAGTGGCTCACTGGGAACTAATTGTGTTTCCATCATCCAGTGTCCTGACCAGGGAAAGGAAAGGCACTTGGGTAGCCAAAAGGCAACTGAGCCTTGTTTTAAATGTGATAAAGTTTAATGATTATAGTACAGTCCAAATGTCAATAAAGGCAGTTTAATGTGCTTAAGCTGAGTTGAAAGTATTGGAAGATGCTGTCATAGGGTGACCATATGGAAAGGAACACAGGGCTCCTGTATCTTTAACAGTTGTATAGAAAAGGGAATTTTAGCAGGTGTTATTTATATGCATGCAGCACCTGGTGAAATTCCCTCTTCATCACAATGGTTAAAGGTGCAGGAGGTATGCTAGAGTTACCAGATACAAAAGAAGACAGGGCCCTGTCCTCCTTTTCCTATGTCACTCTAATGCTCTGAGTATTCAATGGGTACTAGAATGGCAGGATGGGCATTTTTATAATAATAAATAAAATGTACACTGGTTTTTTTTAAATAAACATTCTGTTTGTTCTGTAGTTAATTCCTTGCCCCCTCATGCCCCCCAACCACAAAATTATTGGTTATGAGACTTCTCTCCTCCCATTTTAACAGCAATAAGGGATATACCTTAACAGCTGTAAGGGATATAGCAGCATCAGCATTAACCATGGTTTAAGCTAATGTGACTCTCGTTTAACCTAGTTCAAACCCAAATTTGAGAACTGATTGATGCATTGTAACCTTTAAGCATGATTTAAGCAGGACCATGGTACTTGAAGGTCCATCTGTCTTCATATGCACTTGTTCATATATTAAGAAGATCTCCAAAGTGGACCTTCTGAAGGTGCACTTGCTGACTGAAGTGAGGTAGATGGCTACCAGAGAGAGGGGGGGGGGTTCATCTACACCAAGGAGGATATTCCACTATGAAAGAAGTATGAAAGTGGTATATAAAAGGCAGGAGCCACACTACTGCTTTATAGCAGTATTGAAGTGCACTGCAGGATCTACACTACTGCTTTATAGCGGTATTGAAGTGCACTGCAGGATCTACACTACTGCTTTAAAGTGGTACTGAAGTGCACTGACAACTGTTGGGGCCCATTGACACATTTACACCAAGCAGGATATAACACTATGAAAGCGGTATACGGTACATGTCATGGGCACATACCCCAACAGTTGTCAGTGCACTTCAATACCACTATAAAGCAGCAGTGTGGCTCCTGCATTTTATATACCACTTTCATACCATTCATAATGGAATATCTGCTTATTCCATTGAGAGAGAGAGAGAGAGAGAGAGAGAGAGAGAGAGAGAGAGAGAGAGATCCTTCTCAGTTGTGGCACCCTGTTTATGGAATGTTTTCCACAGAGGGCCTTCCTCTCATGAGAAACAGAATTCACTCTTTTAAAGGAATGTATGATTGAAGTTTTAGTGTTTGTATCTATGCTTTTTCACAAGCATGACCTAGATCATTAGTAATTAGGAAGAACAGAAAATAATCTTCCCTAGAATTATATGCATGCATTTGAACACCCACAAATCCACACAAACATATTATGTGCATTTTTAAAATGATAAATGAATGAATTGTATGCTCTTTTAGATATTTTCTGGCCTACCGTATCAAAGAAATGCACACTGATGGTGTGGAGGAAATCCAAAATATTTCCACTAACAGCTTGACACTATGACTCTCTGTAGCAGCACAAGAGTCTTGGATATTACACAAATGCGGCACCTCAGAACATAATGCTGTACTAGATGAAAAGTCAAATGATTAAGATGTAAGTTTCATCCTGTGCTGGTGAAGAAAATCAAGATGGGGAGTCTCTAGCATGGGGGATGCATATGCCACAGAAATGTTTGTTGTGTTAGGGTTGCCCAGGGAAATTGACTAGGTGCTCTCCCAAGAATTGAATTCCTCACAAAAAAGCTAGGATGAGCAAGATCTACTTGACCTGACCCTCAGGACTTGCAGAAGAGAGAGATGGCATCAACTAGACACATGGCCACATGATGCACCAGTCCAGGTGGGAAAATGATGCTATTTGTCTCAATTTCTGCCTAGGTGGCTTCTGGGATGAACATCAGTATGCCTGTAACTTCCTATGTGGCATGGAAGCTATACAGAATTATGTCCATGGAAAATGTAAATGGATTTTCCTAATATTTAACTGCAATCTCTGTTCCAAAAATTTAAACACTTTGTGTTCTGCTTCATTTGTGAGTGGATAGGATGAACAGCTGTTTCACCTCTTGCTCCATCGTTTAAATATTTTTAAAATGTTAACAAATCCCCTCCCCTAATAACACACAATTCTCCAGGCTAAACAGTTCCATTCCCTGCAATCCCTGCCAACATTATTCCAGCCAGTTGGCTGAGGATAATTCAGACTGGATGAAATACCTTTTCAAAGTCCACTCGGGAATCCACGGCAGTTGTGTCCATAGCTGAAGCTCTCTGAGCAGTTTACAAAGATTAAAACATTAAAACAATATGCAAAATTTAAAAACACGAAAAAGCCACAACGGACTATATAAACATAAGCAACATATATGTAAAAACAATTTTGAGCAATCAGGCAACCCGTATAAACGAATTTGGGATAGATTTACACACACACACACCAAGCTCAACACTGAACTTTCAGAACAATGCTATGTTTTGAAGAGGCAGCTGGACAACCATCTGTCAGGGATGCTTTAAAGTGGATTCCTGCATTGAGCAGGGGGTTGGACTTGATGGTCTTATAGGCCTCTTCCAACTCTACTATTCTATAATTCTATGTTGCCGCCGCCACAGCCACCTGCCCCCACCTGTTGGGCCACACAAGCTTTTTTGGAGGCTCGGCTTGGCCCAGTGAGCACTCAGCAGCGGCCTGCCTTAGCTGCCAACATGGTGCAATTCCTCCCCTGCCCCCCAGGCATCAAGGGTGGCCTCCACTGATGCAATGGGTGGAAATGTGTGGTTTTGGCAGTGAGGGTGGGTGGCTACCAAGCAGTCATAGGGGCCTTGCAAGCACTTGAGTGTTGGACTACACTCATGCCGAATGTGCCCAATTCAGTATGGGGGGATGTAGGAGAGTCGAACTCAATCAATCAGGCAGGCACGGTATTTCTAAATGGGAGTTGTAGTCAGATACATCTGGAAGGTGTGGGAGGAGGTCTGGAGAAGGTTACCCTAGCCACTATCTCTACAGCAAAACTGAAAGAGTGACAAGAGCAAAAGTATTTAGATCTTTGTCTTCCCTTAGGGATGTGTTGGTTTAGCATCACCTAATAGAACTATGTGTTTAAGGTACTGTTTAGGTACTGGATAGATCTTTGTGGCATTACTACAATGGGGCTGGAAAACATTTGAAAAGAACCATCTGTTTTCTGAAATAAATGATTACGTTGCAGCAATATTATACTTCTCAGGTGCTACATAGCACTTTGTTTAATGGCTCTTATTCATTTGCTCTGTTAAACCTCAGAAACACAATCCAGAATTTATTCTCAGGCTCTGGCAACAGTTGCACACCAATAATAATAACTTTTCTGTATGACTTGTGTGTAATTTTACAGAATGGACAGGTCGAAATCAATCGAGAGAGAGCGCGCCTGGAAATCACAGACAAAAAAGGAAGAAAGAAAGAAACTAAAGAAAAGGAACTGCCAATGTGCCATTTACTGACATATCAGCGAGTTATTTTATTGAGATGAAAAGCTAATTCTGAGGTTGCCCATAGCGAAGCTAATTTCACAGTTACCCCTGCTTTTCCACATGGGGGTTCTTTGTTTTAAATAAGCCTTTCTTTCAGATGAAAAAGGAACTGTTAAACTATTCCTTGCAATGTCAACTAATGCAGTCTATTCCAAAAAACTTGCAAACTGTATCAGTAAAATGTTAGGTTCTCCCACCCACCCAAGGGTGCCCACCCTCCAGAAGTGATTCAGTGCTTTACTCTCCTTTTCTGTTTACCCTGTTACTCATGGATATCATGTCAGCTTCAGTTCAGGAGCTACATTTTATCATGAGCATCATTCCACAGTAAATTTTAGCTTTGTGCCACAGTGAAGGAGTGGGCATGACATTCTAATTTAAACACAACGGGTGTTCTGTATTGATAGATGTAAAAATAAATAGTCATGAACATTTTTTTCCTAGCCTACCAAGAAGTCATAATCACAACAATGTAATATAGATTAGTTACCACTGACAAGCAGACTTGAGGCTAAAATTCTCATGATCCTGCATATGAAACCGTAGGTGTGGGGAAATTCTTACAGATTAAACAATCTGGATAAAATGATAACCTTGTCTATGTGCCCCAAGCTGAATATTGTGTACTTATCCAGACTCCATAGTTATAACATGCTGGGAAATACTTCAGTCGGTGTTCCTGATTCTCCACAGATAAAGATAACAGAGTGATTGAGAACATTTTCCAAGTCCATGAAAGAGCCTTGATGGAGAATTTTAAATGAGGCTTCAAACAAACATTTCTATCATAAACAGAGAGAAGGCGAGAGAGACTGAGATAAAAACTATCCTATGTGTTCTGCTTGTAACAGAATAAAAATTGCAGAATGAGAAGCATATATATAACTGCGTTTTGTTACAGGGAAAACTATTTGTCCAAACCTGTCCATCAATAAAACTCCATTCCTCTCAGGCACACTTCATACCTGGAAACTGCCAGGAAGAAGACATTTCCCTAGAAGTATACATTTGAAATCATGTCTTCATATTTGTTATCATGCTTTAAAAAAAGAAAAAAAGTTTCATATCCACAATAGTTTTACAAATCTCAATGAATAGCTTTGATAGATGAGATGTTACATCCCAAAGTCCCCTTCTCTCACGTTTCCTGTTCCCAGAAGAGCTGTTTTACTATGCCTCATGCTAGAACATTTCATGAGGAAAACAGAACTATTAAATTCCGAGATGTACCTCTGTGTTGAGCAAGAACTGGCACGAACTCTTGTCCAAGGAGAAACATAACTGCTCTGTTATAGCCAAGTCAGCCTTACCATAAGGCAGAGTGAGGAAGCCACCTCAAGCAGAAGATTACAAGGGCCAAGTAGTGGTGGTGAAGTGCTAGAAGAAAGATCTCTGTGTACTGTGCAGCATGCCCTGCTGATGCCTTCAGTACTGAAATAAGATTCAACTACTAGATGTCGTATGTGGAATGCATATTTGTGTTTTTGTTCTCTTCACCTCCAGTGCCTATTTTCCGTCATCTCACAATTCCTTTGATCTAACACTACATGCTGCGGAGGCTGCTGGCTCCAGTTTCACTGGGGCTGTGAATCCAACCTGGGTTTCAGTCATAACCATCCAGAACTCTAACGGAGCTGTCCAAGGTACAGGATCTATTTTGGAGATAAGGATCAACACCTTGGATAGCTCCTTTAGAGTTTTAGCTGGTTCTAACATTTTGCTGGTGTCCCTTATCAGGAACAACGGTGCCCCTGAAAGAATATGGAAGTGGAGATGATGGAGCATATCCTTCTGTCCTGTAGCTTTTACAATCAGGCCCACCATCTTATGATCACCCCATTGTTGAGTAAACTGTCCAGAAGTCCAGACAAATTTTATGTTAAGTTTCTGTTGGAAGACAAGTCCTCAAGAGTAACTTTGGCTGTTGCTAAATTTCTTACAGTGGCGGCCAGGATTAGAGCTCTCTGTGTATTAGATGAAAGTTGATAATAGCTCTAACTGTATGATTTCATGTTTGATTCTTGTTTTCTCATGGATCTATGGATCGCAGTAAAGAACTATGGTATGGTTCTAACATTTGAGATGAGGAATTAAGTATAACTTTTTCTTCCCCTGCCATGGTATTGTCAAAAAACAATCTCTTAGAAGCTGCTATTTGCGGTAGAGGCTGGTGGCTCCCATTTCGGTGTTTCCATTCTGGGTTTCAGTCACAATCAGCCACATCTCTAAAAGAGCTATGCAAGGCATTAAACCCATTTTGGGGATAGGGTTCAACACCTTGGGTAGGTTTGTTTGTTTGTTTGTTTTAGGGTTCTAGCTGGTTCTGACTGACTAACACCCAGAATGGAACCACAGCCCCACTGAAATCAGAGTCACCAGCTTCCACTGGTTATTTGCTTATCAAGGGAAGTCTTTATCACCAACATGAGCCTCACTTGAAATGCAAAGAGCAGCTTCAGAGAGCGGATTTTTGCCAGGGTGAGAAAGAGTTAAATTTCCCAGCCCCACCCTCTACAGTTTCAAAGCTGCTCAGGTTTCCTCATAAGGAACAAATAAAAATGTTAAAAGCAACTGGGCTTGCTGAGAAACTATGGTGGATGTGGGGAGCGATTAAACATGCATCTTCACACATTCACACAGCAGTTCTCCCCTGCAAAGGGCGACTCCTGACTGTTCTCTTTACTGCTGGATATTTCCTGGACAGAGAGCTTCGGCTATTGGGCGGTATAAAAAATGTAATAAATAAATAAATAAATAAATAAAGGAGGAAAAGTCGAGAATATTGTTATTTTCAGAGCCTTGTTTGATCCATAGATGAATATAGGATTTGCACAATTTCCCATATAGAAGTTCCTTCAATGTAGGCAGAGTGTCCTTTACTTGACCTTCTAACAGAATGGGTTTGGTTTTAATGCTGTTTTCCTCTCTCTCTCTCTCTCTCTCTCTCTCTCTCTCTCTCTCTGCCACTGCTACTTTTAAATTGATGTTCTAACTCCTTCAATTAGCAGTCTATGTATTATGGCTCCCATGTTGACCATGCCAATGATGTTCTGCATGCCAGTGACTCCACATGGGCTATGAAGTGAAGCACCACTTACCATGTGAATCTTCTACATGGATAATTACCACAGCAGCTGCAGCTGGGAATATATGGTTCTGGCATTAGAAGTATTAATACAATGTGAAAACTCAGTATAGATAGTGGATCTATGACACTGTTTAAAGCTACTATCGTCTACGTAGGAATGAACAAATACTGCTCTGTCCCTTTCCTGTATGTTCATAAAAATGTACTGTCCTGTTTTGGGATTAATTTGAGTTTTATTTTTTAAAAAAATCTGGATGAACATTTTCATTTAAATGCATATTTCAGCACAAATTTTAAAACATATTTTCCCTTAAAAGTATGCATTTAACTCTGCTCAAGTTATGCATTTGTAAACATATTTTCTCTCTGGATATGCATTTTTGAACACACTTTGCTTCATATTTTTTTTGAGTACTGTATTGAAACATTTAGGAAGTAAAAAACCAGCACCTGAGTAACAGACACTACTTTAAGGACACAATCCTATCCATGTTTAGACAGAAAAAAAGTCCTAAACTCCCAGCATTCCCAATTGAGCTGTGTCTAGCAGCAATAACAAGGGGCCCAACACAGATTATAAAAGTCCTTATCCCAGTGTCCTGCACCTAAACTAGTGTAAAAATGAAAGAGAGAGAGAGAGAGAGAGAGAGATGTACCTACTAGACACAGATTTAAAATAATATCTTGCTGAGACCTGAGATCCAATTTGCACATTAATTTCTGGGGTGCAGATCAAGTCAGTTAGTATTTATTTATTCATTTATTTTAAAAAACAAATCACTTGAACATCTTTACATTTGTGTAGCACACTGTGAGCGTATGTACTTGCAGAAAGCACAGTAGGCATCAGAGGAAAAACAGCACAAGAATATGCAGGTTCAGTTTCAGAGGCAGGCTTATTTAAAATGGTGGCTCCAGTTCTCTAAACCAGTGCAAGGAGACACAGCTCACAAGTACTTTAGAGTCAATTGCAATATGTCTACTGCTAAATAACTACTTGTTGTTTTTCTTCTAATGACAATTAGGGCACGTCTACACAAGCCCTATATCCCGAGATCATCCCAGGATTGTTCCTGTGAATCCAAATGCCACACAGGGGATCCCGGGAGCAGGCAGGTATGATCCCTCTATTTTCCTGGGATAACCCTTAGGTGTAGAAAGGGCCTGAATTTGTTTTGTAACAGCACAATTTTCCACATTGTGTGGCTTTGGTGATGCTTTCAACAATATGATTCATAACAAACTTATGAAGTTTGCTCCTCTGTAATATATATATATATATATATATAATCAAATTTGCAATGGTGATTTATGCTAATATGTTAAAAGCTCTTGCATTAATGCTAGCCAGTAGTAAAATGGGTTAACCTCCAGATTAACATTACCCAAACTCATGATTTGTTCTCTTCACACATAATTTACAACCATGACAACCTGGAACAACATGTCAAATGCAAGTACAATGTTTTGTACACAGCCCACAAATATAAATTAACTAGCATTCCTTTTTTATTATTACTTAAAAGTTCAATTAGGCTAACACAGATTGTCCTATTTAGAGAGTTCAAAATATCATTTTGAGCTATACTTATGCTCATTTTCCTAAAGACAATTGAAATATACCTTCTGAAATTTATATTTGTAGCTGGAGATGGTAAAGCTTTCTATATAAAGTGTCATTTAAAATCACAAAACATAAGTGTTGTTCAGAGTATTTATCTCCAAATGTATTAGCTAAAGTATATGCTAAGCAATCACAATCACCCTTAGATGCTAGGTTATCGCAAGAAATCTAATGTATCTTCCTTGTCTAAATGCAGAAAAAGGAGAAAAGCAGAATACGCCAGTCATTTTGAAAAGCAATTATGGAATTCTGTTTGTTATGGAGAAAGAAAAGAAAAGACAGATAGAAATATGACTGTATAAGATCACAGGTATGCTTTGCATGTACCAGGGATTAGTAAATCAGCACATATTATTCAACAGGTGTATCCACTTTGATTTCTAATTATCCTGGCTGTTAAATTCCTTGCAATACTCTTTGTTCTCTCTGGTGGGTACACAAAAGCAAAGTGAACTTAATGAAAACATCTATGGCTATATTGGGTGCCTTCCTAAGATGGCAAAACAAAAAGGATTTTTTAAAAAATCCTATAGTAAGTTTGACCAATATGGCCTGTAATGAACCACCTGCTATTTTACCTGATGTTGAGCCAAGCTATTGAGCATGTGTGTGTGTATCTTTGGGGCATTCTTTCCTAGATCAATTGTGCTGCGCTGCAACTTCACTGCCTTCAATGTAATGGTGTTTGCTTTCATCTCTCAAAAAACCTTGCCACAGCCATAAGAACTTGCACACATTGCTGTAAATCACAGGGGTGCCTGGGATCATGACTTTCCCAAGAAGTAATATGCAGGGTGACTGTACAGCCATATGTGAAAGCAGCTTATCGACTTCTTTCTGCGGGAAATGACTCTGCCATGGTAAGTGAGCTTTGGCTATTGGTCGGTATAAAAATGTAATAAATAAATAAATGACAGTGGTGTTCCCTGAAATGTGGTCACAATTAATTACTCTTTTGACAAGCAGGGCCAGCCCTACCATTAGGCAGGTGAGGCAACTGTCCAAGGCAGCAGATGCTAGGAGGCAGCAGTGGTAGTCCCCCCCTCCAGCCATTCTACTTCTTAGAAAGACAAAGCTGTTTGTGCATCACAGCCTGTCTTATATCCCCTGTTCTAGCCTGCTTTCCTCAGGTGTGATGGAGGTCTTTATCCTGTTGCCAGTGTTGAAGTAAGGTTTCAGTGCCAATCTAGTAGGTTTCTGTACGTGGAATGGAAGAGGGGACCAACTTACCCTTTGTCTCATGTAGCAAAAGTTGTGTTACATTGACCTTTGGAATCCCATATTTTAATCCAGAATTCTCCTGAAAGCATCTAATAATTCTATTTCATAAGAATGTAAGAAGAGCCATGCTGGATCAGACCAAGGGTTCATCTAGTCCAGCACTCTGTTCACACTGTGGCCAACCAGCTGTTGATCAGGAATCCACAAGCAGGAAATGGGTGCAGTAGCTTCCTCCCAACTATGCTTCCCAGCAACTGGTGTATATAGGCTTACTGTCTCTGATACTGGACGGAGAACATACTTTTAGCCATTGATAGCCTTCTCCTACATCTTGTGTTTTCTTCCTGTAGTCCCAGGACCATCCCAAGGAGTGCGGTGTGTGTGGCCACTGCTCCTGCATCATCTCTTCCTCCCTGTGAGTAGTGGGGCTTTTAAAATGGACACGGAGCTGTGCACAGCCAGTCCATGCCCATCGGAGGTGGGGGGTGGGTGGGTTGTGGGTTGTTGTTTTTGAACTTGCTTTTCTGTAGAAGCACAATTGCACTCCTTCTCCTGCTGCAGAAAAAAATGGCGGCTGTGACATCCTCTTTCCTTCTGGGACGTTGCATGGCTGTCAAGATGTTGAGGGAGGGTCGCAGAAGCAGGTAAGTCCATGATCCTCCCCCTTCCCTCCCTCTACATCCTATGGTGTAGACAGGCCCTATGAGTATCACTCAGTGGAGGAAAAATATTGAAACGGGTCATAAAAGAAATGTGGCACAAATCTGAAATATGAGGCTTTCTGTAAGAACGCAAATAAATATGCAAGGAGAGCAAATTTGCATTAAGTAGGTAATAAAATAGAAACTTCAGAAGAAAAATAAAGGGGGGAAAGGATTTAGAAGTCAGGGTCAGGTAGAAAGAGCGTGACAGAAAGCTGGAGTGTGTGTCATAACTATTTCTTGGGGCAGCCACCAGAGGGAGTTATTTTTGTGAAGAAACTAGGGATTAGGGGTGTTCACAGACCCCCCGCTCCGCTTCTCTTCCAGATCTGCGATTTGCGGATCGGGCCGCTCCGCTCCGCCCCCGCTCCACCTATGTCCACTCCGCTCCGCTGCGGAGCTCCGGATCCGGATCGGAGCTCCGTTTTTCCCCCCCATAGGGTTGCATTGAAAGCTAAAAAAGTATACAACTTTTTTCTGTTGGCACCATGACACCTCATGGATGTATACACACGAACGCCAAGTTTCAAGCCAATCCCATCATCCCCTGATTTTTGGGGAATTTTTGAAAATCGGGCACCCCATTCACACCCCTTTCGATAGCTCCGTCAATTTGCGTGTTAGAAACCTCAAACTCGGCACCATGATAGCTTATCCAGGGATACACACGCACACCAAGATTCAAGGCAATCCCATCATCCCCTGACTTTTGGCAGGGCTCTAACCTTTTAACACACCCCAAATCAAGTCCCATTTAACAACTACGCCAATTTGCATGTCAGAAACCTCACCTTCGGTCCCATGACAGCTTACCCATGTGTCCACATGGATGCCAAGTTTCAAGCCAATCCCATCATCCCTGAATTTTTGGAGAATTTATGAAAGTCGGACACCCCAGTATCTGCAGACAGCTCAATGGGCCCATTTCAAAGGAAATCCCAACATGCCATGAATTGGGGAGTAGAGATAAACCTAAATATGAATCTTCTTCCACACTTGAAAAATGTATTTGGAACTTCCAAAAGTCTAAGTGAGCGTAGGAAGGACTTATCACCTGAGTCAAAGCAAGACACACAAAAAACAAACCATCCCTGCGAGGTGGGCAGGGGAGGAGGGAGGGAAGGCAGGCAGGCAGGCAGCAGACATTTCTGGGGGCACAAGGAAGTGAGCCAAGAATAGTTTCAAAGCCAGTAATGCATATAAAATGGAATAAATAAATAAATAAATAAACAAAGGAGGGGTGGAATTAAAAGCAGCAGTGTTGCTGAATAAACAACAAGAATAATTTTTTTTAAAAGGCTATATCTGTCTTTTACCAGTAAGAGGGGAGTGGACGTGCCCAAGAGGAGGGGGAATCATCTGCCAATTTGACTGGTCCTGTCTAGGTACCAGTCTTTAAGAAGCAAACGATCACTTCAACTCATGATAGGCATTCACTCCAGTGATTTACCTTTGGAGGGCTCTGATGGCCCTCCAAGGACAGGAGAGTGCACAGGACACGTCCTTGCCCTAGGGGAGCTCATGCCCTTGTACCACATCTATTCAGTTGTTCCCCACAGTTAGGGTGGGTAGCAGTGCTGTGCTTTTTCTATCTCTTATTATTGGCTTAGTATATGATTTCAGGTTGTGTTTGTGCATTTGGTGGGGCTACTGTTTTAAAAAACACTGGGAAAAGTCCGTTCAGACTAAGAAAGAGAAGTTCCCAGAATCCCAAGTTACCCGTTTTGCCTATCCCCTCCTCCAACTTTGGGATCATGTGATCATGACCGGGAGTTGACTCTGCCCCTCAGCCCTTTGAAAAAGGTATTTTCCTGCTGTTTTCTCTGATTTTTCCAAAAATTCTAGCAAGTGAACTGCAGCATGCAGAGAGCTGCGAGTAGGCTCAAAATGACCCCCAGCCACGACTCTCTAAGCACACGAACTTTCAGAAAGATAGCTTTAAAAACAACACAGTTATCCCCTATTCTTTTCCGCAATGCAATCCTGTGGGCGAAATTTTTTAAAATGGCGATCGGATCGGTCCGCAAAAAGAGAAGCGCTCCACGTATGGCCACTTCTCTTCGCCGTGCTTCTACGGGTCCCTGGTTCGCTTCTACTCCGCCTCTGGGCAAGGCAGAGCAGGCCAATTTGCTTCTGATTCTCCGCTTCTAATCGGAGCGGAGCACATCCCTACTAGGGATGTGCTCCACTTCTCTTCAGTTCAGAGAAGCAGGATCGAGGTGGCCTAATTCACCTCCAGAAAAGGCAGAGGCGAAGAGAGTCAGGGGGGCTGTGGATTGAGGTGAAGAGGATCGCCTCAATCCGGAGCTTCACCTGAAGGTAAGTGGGCGGGAGGGGGACTAATCTGGCACTGCCGGCGCCGCCATCCATGTGGCGGCGGCGCCATCACCAGGTAAGGGAGCAGGGAGGAGGGACGCTTACCTTCCTCCATCGCGGGCTTCAATTGAGGCACCGGTTGAAGCCGGAAGTGAAGGCCGAGACCTCTTCCGGCTTCAACCGGGGCCTCAATTGAAGCCCACGACAGAGGAAGGTAAGGGGGCGGGGTGGGTGGGTGGTTTCTCTTGCACCGCCGGCGCCGCCGGCCATATAGTGACGGCGGCAAAGCCAGATCTCGCTCCGCAGAGCGGAGCAGGAGATGAGCGGAGCGGCGCAAAGAGGATCAGGCCCGATCCGGAAAACAAAGCGGATTGGGGGGTCCATGCACACCCCTAGAAGAAACTGTCCTGAAACAAGAGAGAGAGAAGACAAGTCCACATATCTAAGGGTAGTGTGTGTGTGTGTGTGTGTGTGTGTGTGTTTGTGTTGTTATTCTGGAATTAATTATTGTGATAACAGCCACAGATCTATTGTGGCCTTCTATCCCTTTATGGACATTTCCCCCTAGTTTGTTTAATATCAGACATTTCCCTGTTCAGTTCCTCCCCCCCTTTAAATGCAAGCCATTTTGGGGCAACACCTGTATATATCTGTGTTAGTGGTCATGTTCACAACATGCATCTTCAGAAAACAGTGCCATTTTTTTAAAAAAATTATTTATTTATTTATTTATTTATTTATTACATTTATAACCACCCCTTGGCCAAAACTCTCTGGGCAGTTTACAAAGGTTAAGAACAGTGGACATTAAAAGCAAATATAAAAATTTAAAAACATCAAAAGCATAAAAACACCAATATCCATTTAAAACAACTTTTCTGGGGTCAGTGAAAAACTCAGCATGTGCTGAAAACTGCCTGGGAGAAAAGAAAAGTCCTGACCTGGTGCCGAAAAGATAACAATGTTGGTGCGAGGCGAGCCTCGTCGGAGAGATCATTCCACAATTGGGGAGCCATCACTGAGAAGGCCCTCTCCCTTGTTGCCATCCTCCGAGCTTCCCTCGGAGTAGGCACTTGCAGGAGGACCTTAGATGTTGGGCGCAGTATATGGGTAGGTTCATGTCGGGAGAGGTGTTCCATCAGGTATTGTGGTCCCGAGCTGTGTAAGGGTTTATAGGCTAAAACCAGAACCTTGAATTGGGTTCGGAAACATATAGACAGCCAATTCAAGTGAGCCAGAGCCAGTCTTATATGCTCAAACCTTTTGCTTCCGGTTATCAATCTGGTTAAAAATGCACTTCTTGGCAAAAAACAACAACTCATATCTGTGTTTTACTCAATCCTGCTTTTTAAAATGTGCCATTTAAAAACACACCTGTTGACAAAATATGCATATTTGTGCTTTAGTAAATGGGGGGGGGGAAGGTATGCGCTTGAGTGTACACTTTTAGAAAGATGCACATAAATGTGAACTTTCCCCATTCGAATACTGAAAGCTCGCATTTGGGAATGGGAATGAGGCAGACTGAGCTTTGAGGTGGAACTCAGAGAACCGGGACGAACCTGACCTTTTTCAACAAATACATTTTCTGTTTTCCAAAACCTGACCACTGTAATCTCTGAAGAAAGTCTCTGCCTAGTTAAGCAGAAGGCCACAAGGTTACACGATAATATGATGAACCAAAACCCTTGTGGAAACTTACAGTTTGCGTGGAGCAGCCTTCATTTTCTGCTTAAGTGACTCTAATCCATTGTCAGTCTTCCCTACATTTTCCAGCAATACGGAGTTATCTGATCATCATTGCCTGCGGGACGAAACGGCCACTTGTGTGGAAGGCTTAGATCCTCCTGTCTTGTTGAACTGTCACTTCCATTCTGTTTCAGCTTCACTTATTATCATCCTCCCTCACAAAGACGAGAAGCCTACCTGATTGAGTGTCACCATCCCCCAAAATACCTTCTCTTCCTCATCTCTGAATAAGTGGTTCACTCACACAGTAAGGAAAGGCTTTATCTTGCTAGGAATCTAAGGCCAAATTTAAGGAAAAGATCTTACTTGAAACTAGGCTTGCACTGACGATAGCTATGATTCAAATATGAATGCTACCCAAAGACGTGCCACCAGACTCCCTACCTTTATTTGATAGATCTAGTCAAGACTTCTGCTGTGCAAAGTGAAAAGAGCAGGTTTCCATATCATGTTTGCCTACCCAGATCTTGAAGAGGAAACAATTAGTTGAAAACAGGGCACTTCATTACATTGGAAAAGCTGAATGCAAGTTTGACAGGTGGATCTTGCTGACATCTCAGGAACAATCCAGGTTAGAGTTATGAATTGCAAATCAAAACAAAGAAACAAACAAAAAGCCCTGGAAATGCATCACCAAAAGAGAGGACAAAAGGCAATAATGATTTGCACAAAATGTGCATATGCTGACCTATATATTTAGAGGCAAATTTAGAAATAATTATGGTGACTTACGTACAAATGCAATGCATCTTGTCAGGGCCAATGTCAAAGGTAGGCATGGCTGGGCACCTAACAAGAGCCCACACCCCAGCAGGGGCCCGTGGACAAGAGCTCCACGGATTTGCTCTTCCTCTTTATCATTCCAACCTTCTTGTTCAATTGCCTCTTTCCCTGGCTAATCAAAAGTTATTGCTCCTGACTATGGTGGCAAGTCCATTCGAGATGCCACATTAAAAGGTTGTCACACAGAGGAGGGCCAGGATTTCTTCTCGATCCTCCCAGAGCACAGGACACGGAATAACGGGCTCAAGTTACAGGAATCCAGATTATGGCTGGACATCAGGAAAAACTTCCTGGCTGTTAAAGCCGAACAACAATGGAACCAGTTACCTAGGGAGGTTGTGGGCTCTCCCACACTAGAGGCATTCAAGAGGCAGCTGGACAACCATCTGTCAGGGATGCTCTAGGGTGGATTCCTAGATTCCTGCATTGAGCAGGGGGTTGGACTCGATGGCCTTATAGGCCCCTTCCAACTCTACTATTCTATGATATGTTAAATGAACATGCGAGGGGCATTTAGGGACACACAATGTAGCATGCCCCCTACTACTGGCACATGTTGTGGACACCCCTCCCCTCCCCATCAATCAGTTGCACATTCAGCAGTGGTGTGAAGGGATACTATGTGTCATGTCTAGCTCTGCTCCCCCTGAGTTGGAAGAAGGTGTTTCAGGTGATCAATCAGAATCAGACTCTGAAGTAGAGGAGTCAGCATCAGAAACAGGACAGCCTGTACCAGTGGGGGAGAAAACTCTCACGGGCCCTTCACTAGCTGGGAGGGAACTCTTTCCAGAGCTTATCTCATCAAGGGCAAATAATAAACAGTCAGTAAGAAGCCAACATTCTTCCAAAGGAGAGAGCATGGACAGGCTAGCTGATCCTAGAGTACGCCGCAGATTAAAACAGGTGGAGCAAAAGGAAGGTGATAGAAAGCCGGCCTGGCTCGCATCCCATCTGAATCTGCCTCCGAACTAGTCTCTCTGAAGTTAATGCATCTTGGGAAAAAGCTTTCCATTCTTCTTGAAAGGACAATTGTCTCGCTTAGTTTGCATAGTTTGCCTAGGGGGAAGTTCCTACAGATTAGACTCTGTTCAGGTTGGAAGAGATGTTTATTGTTTGTGGATTACTCAGCAGGCCTTGTTATTGTCGCCCAAGAAGGCAGGAGGTAAAGAGAAACATGACACTATGCATGTACCAATATACACACAAAGGGCTTTTCCATGTGAGGAGGAATCCTGGACTGGGGCTACATAACACGGCCTTGGACTTACTCACATGTTAATTTAACACGTGAGAAGGTTCAGGTGAATTCCCTTTATTTTGGAATGTTTTGTTTGCTTAACCTTTTATTTAGTTCTGGATTTGTGCTTCCCTCTTCATCCTAGATGATTCGGGATAGCATGTTTTTGGAGCTTGGATCTCTGGCTTTTCTAGGCCTTGCACTCTATATTCTGTGAGACACAGGCCTGTATGGAGCTTTGTATCTGGCCTGGTTCCTACTAAGGCATTTAACAGAAGAACAGTAATGACAAATAATATAAGGCCACAGGTCAAAAGATTCTGCAAGTGTAAGATAACATCCTGTTTTCTTGGATCTGCTAGGGTGACAATATGCAAAAGAGGGGAGGGCTCCAGCAGCTTTAACTGTTGTGATGAAGAGGGGATTTTACCAGGTGCTGCATGCATACAAATGGCACCTGCTGAAATTCCCTTTTCTATACAACTGTTAGATCCAAGAGAATACATTTATTTCAAACCACTATATTTAATGCAGTAAATTAACAAATGATGGATACCAGCAGTGACTAGACACAGAGGCTATCATATAAACAATGTCCTTTGGTACAGTGCAGCAATATGTAAATGGTTTACTTGATATGCACAGAAGACGATAACAAGGCGCTCTTGAGAAAGCACATGACAGAACTTCCTTTGCAGCAATTTTGTTATTATTTACCTGACCTTGGTATATGCAATGAGGCTTACATGTCGCAATTGAAATATATCCTCTCCCTTTCTCCCTCACCACCCATGTCTCAACGACTGACATCCTGACTCACGGAGGCAATGGATGATAATGAAGTATAATGCTTGACATTGCGGAAATATAACAGAAAAATAAATTTCTAAAGCTCGCTGGTGTTATTTATCTGTCAGAGCAGCAGTTTAGTAAAAAGCCTCATTAATCTCAAATGACTGTCTACAGGCCTTAGTAACCAACACTGGATAAACATATAAGAGTATGGCACTACTTCACTCAGAATGGAATTTGCTACTGGCTTAGGACGTAATACTTACCTTTATTTGTAGTTTTTAATACCAAAAATCAAAGTTAAATGTATCTTTGCCTCTAACCTGAAGGTCTTGTTGTTGTTGTTTAATGCAAATTCCATCACCTAGGGAAGTAATCATTTTGCAGATCAGTCATGAAGAAGAATTTAATTCTTTCCTCCTCTGCTGTAGTTCTGAGGTAAATCCCTCTCCTGAAGCAAGTCCTCCCATAGGCACAACCTTTCCTCTGCAACCACCAGAAACCCCTGCGTGTTAGATAAAACGCTGTGTGTAGTTTGGCTCTGGAAAGTGGGAGAAAGTGGAGGGCACTACAAATGCAGAGTATAGAGCCTTTTAACTCTGCCTTTATGGCTGCTTTCATGGTTGTTCCCACAGCAGCCTCAGGCCTAATCTACACCAAGCAGGATATTCCACTATGAAAGTGGTATATAAAAGGCAGGAGCCACACTACTGCTTTATAGCGGTATTGAAGTGCATTGCAGCAGCTACGCTACTGCTTTATAGTGGTACTGAAGTGCACTGACAACTGTTGGGGGCCATGACACATCGACACCAAGCAGGATATAACACTATGAAAGTGGTATGAAAGCGGTATATGGTATGTGTCAATGGGCCCCAACAGTTGTCAGTGCATTTCAATACTGCTATAAAGCAGTAGTGTGGCTCCTGCCTTTTATATACCGCTTTCATACCACTTTCATAAGTGCTATATCCTGCTTGGTGTAGACTAGGCCTCAGTATATTGAAGGACCTCCAGCCATGGCACCTGGCTTCCAGGAGTGTTACATATCACGCAAGGGACACAGTTCCTCAGGAATTCATATCTGCACAGATGTGGGAAGATTTAACAGAGGCCAAAGTAACCACACTGTACTTGTAGAATGGGCCTTTGATTTTGGTGATTTTCTGAGAGTTCCACAATAAGGTGCAGCAGTTTGATCTGTTATTCCCATTTCTGAGCCAGTGCCAAATTATCACCAAGAGCCAATTTTCATCAGAAAACAAAAAGTTGCCTACCACTTTCTACTATTTTCCAAGGCCAAACGATTCCCAGCATTTTATCTAACATGCCGGGTTTTCTGATGGTTGCAGGAGAGGTTGTGCCTATGGGGGGCTAGTTCTAACCCAGCCTAGGAATTTCAAGTTAATTGTTATTTGTGCCAATTGCACTGCTCATTGCCTGTTCTGGATGGGGTTGTACTCCCTTTAAAAGTAGTCTGAGGATACTCCTAGATTAGGGTGACCATATTTGGGAAACCAAAAAAGAGGACACCTAGTGTGTGTGTGGGGAAGCAGCTTTCTGAGTCCTGCAGAAAGTACGTTATTCCTCCGCCACCTTAAAGAACCTGATTGGAGTGGAGGAGGGCAAAGGATGTCATTCTGCACCACCACCATCCACTCCAATTGGGGCCTTTTCTATAATGTCCACGAATGACCCACTTTCCCCTTTAAGACCTCAATTGGAGCTCGGGGTGGGGGAATGATGTGCCTCAAGAAAGCATGTCACTCCCTCCTGCCATGCTAATGGCAGCCTTAAAGAGGAAGGTGTGTCATTCCAGGACATTATTGAAAATTATAGAAAATCCCCCCTGACACCATGGAAAGAACAAAAACCAGGACAAATCCGGGGAAATCCTGACAGTTGGTCACCCTATCCTAGATCCATTAATGTTGCTGGAGGCACAAATGACCATGGCCTTTTAGCAATTTTGATTGAATGACCAGCTACGGCCTCCACTAACTTGGCCACAGTGGTACAGATGTGGGTTACTGCAGTGCAGTCTATGTGGGAGTGCCCTTGAGGCTGCTCAAGTAGCTAGAGTTAGTGCACAATGCAGCAGCTTAGCAGTTGCCAGATGCTCCCCTTTTCAGTATGCAACTCCTTTCCTGAGGGAACTGCATTGGCTGCCTATCCGCTACAGGGCCAGGTTTAAGGTTTTAGTACTAGTGTACTAAACAACTAGGGACTAGGATACCTGAGAGAGTGCCTTCTCCCTTATCAACCTGCCCAGTGACAGAGGACATTAGAGAGCATGTTCCTAGTGGTTCTGCATGGACCTGTGGCCATATTGGAGTCCACCATAGAAGAGCCATCAGTGCAGTGGACCCCTTTCCCTGGAACTCCCTGCCTCTGGAGGTCAGGCAGGTGCCCTCACCGAGTTGTTACTGGTTTCTACCCCTTTGGGGATAGAATTGTAAGCAATGAAAAACATCATATATCTCCAGTGTTCTGTCCTCCAGCAAAGAAAGGCAAAGGTGGTACCACTGACCCAGGGACCTGACACTATTCAGAGAAGTGGCAAATTGGTAACCGTACATTCTTATTTTATTACTATACTGTGCAATTATTTTTTTCTCTGATGACATTTGGAGACAAAAACCTTAAGGGTGCAATCCTATGTGTGTTTAAAAATAGAGAAAAAGTTCTATTGCTGGGTGTTGTAGGACTTTTCCTGTCCAAACATGCATAGGATTGCACCCTAAATTACCTGGTTTCTGAGAACTGCTTTAAAAGTCATTCTCTAACAGTTAGTAGTTAGAACAATGTCCATAAACCTTCAGGAAAGCTTACCTGGGTGTGATGAAGCATCATTTCAGTTGCAAACCTCAGTGCTACAATCTAGGATTTCCCAGATGTAATCATCTGTGACTGTTTTCTTAAGACCAATCCCGGGTTTCATTCACTGTCCATAATTCTGTGTGCCTGGGTTCACTTTTCCACACTTGAATAAACAACCATATTCAAGGTTCAACATAAATATACAGTTTGGGTGTGGGTGGGTAAAATGATATGCCAGAGGCATGGCAGCTTTTCTATAAGAATAAATGATACAACGGTGTTGTGCATTATGACTTTTAATCTGGGCTATCTGAGATATGACCTCACTTGCTGGGGAAAGAGTTTTGAAAGGGAATAAATAGACTTGCATGTGCAAACCTAACCCAGCTTGGGATAGGAGAAAACAAAATACATTTCCATTGATCTATGGCATGGCACCTTATTGGACATTCCTATGTGGGAACAATCAATGCACAAGAGAGAGCAAGGGGATGATTTGTACCATGCTATTTGGATTAAACAGAAAAACACCTTTGATTAATTTGAGGCTGGGTAGCAAATGCATCAGTATGAAAAAAGAAAATTATGGCTTGGATCCTAAGATCCATGAGCAGCCCCTTGCTTCCTCTTGCCCCCACCAAAAAACAAAATCCAAAACCATCTAGGGGATTTGAGGAACTTTTTGTTTGAACCACTTAAAATAATTTGGAATCATTGCAAAATTTGGCCACTTCAATCCCAGATCATGTATGAACAAGTTAAGAAACACTAATCCTAATACTATTCTGTATGAGCATGAGTGGAGCTTCACTCTGAAGAAAGAAAGAAAGCCAGTAGAGGGAAGGATGTTGAAAGGGGTTAGACTAAGGGCTCATCTACACCGAGCAGGATATTCCACTATGAAAGTGGCATGAAAGTGGTATATAAAAGGCAGGAGCCACACTACTGCTTTATAGTGATATTGAAGTGCACTGCAGGATCTACACTACTGCTTTATACTGGTACTGAAGTGCACTGACAATGTTGGGGTCCATGACACATCTACACCAATCAGGATATAACTCTATGAAAGTGGTATGAAAGCAGTATATGGCATGTGTCAATGGGCCCCAACAGGTGTCAGTGCACTTCAATACCACTACATAGCAGTAGTGTGGCTCCTGCCTTTTATATACCACTTTCATAGTGGAATATCTGCTTGGTGTAGATGAGCCCTAGGTGCCAGGGTAGGAAGACTTAGTAGTTAAGGTTACAGGGCAGAGTGGGGGGGGCAGTTTGGAGGTGGGGACGTGAAAGAGAGAACCTTAGGGGAAGACCTGGAGAGGCAGAGCAGCCAGGAGTAGAGGGGAGAACATAAGAGCCCTGCTTGATCGTACCAAGGTTCCATCTCCTCCATCATTCTGTTCACACACAGTTGGCCAACCAGCTGCCCATGAGAAACTCACATGCAGGATATGAGTGCAACGTCACTATTCTACTCAAGTTCCCCAGAAACCGGTATATATAGGCATCCTGCTTCTGCTATTGGAGATAGCGTATAGCTATCAGGACTAGTAGACACTGATAGCTGTATCCTCCAGCAATTTGTCCAATCCCCCTTTAAAGCCATGCAAACTGGTGGCCAACACCACATCGTGTGGAATATGTGAATTCCCCTATGTGCATAGTGGAATTCACACACTCCCGTTTAACTGCTTCAATTTCCTACCAATCAGCTTAATTTCTTCAACCCCCCTTTTGTTTTCGCATCTCTGGTGGGCTGTCCTTTCTTGCCTTTTGCGCCCCAAACCTGGCAGCGCTCCTGCCATCTTATCCTGTTTCCAATAGGCATGTGGCTGGCCAACGTGGGAAGCAGGATACTTAACAGGAACAGAGCTCTACTTGTGTCCTTAACATGTGCTATACTTGTCCTCTGTTCACTTTCTAAGAGAGAAAGGTTACTTCAACATTCTCTACCAGTTAGAGGCAGCTCTATATTTGGGGCAAATTGGGTGGCGACCCTCTGCCTCTCCCCCCACAACCAGGGAATTTCTCCAAAGCACGGCATGCAGTTACTGATTGACACACGTGATCTTTTCCTGCATGACTCTGACAATCTCAGTAGAATATTGAGTATTGAACATTGGATATTGAGTATCTGCCCTATCTTCTGCCCCACCAGCCCCGATGACCATGAGTCACCACTGCGGGAGCAGCAACAGCCTGTTCTTCACAACAAAGGATGCCATTACAGTTAATGTTTAATAAAGCGAGAGTGGGATCAGTCCTTCTTATGGGTGGAGTATTTGAAACTGCATTCATATTCTTGCTGGTCTGAATATCTGACCCCATTTGACTGGCATTTCAAAATGCCACTTTCAGAATTAAATTGCACCATGCCCTGTGTCAGTCACAATCAATCTGTTTTGTCTTTTACCTTTTTAATACATAAACAAATCACATTTGTCCACCATTATTTTCCGTATTTGGGCGTTTGAAGAGTAGACTATTTGGATGTCTGCTATTTTAAAATCTGTTATTAAAATTATCTTTCCAGTTTTATCATGGCAGATGCTTTTGACAGCTGCAGGGAATGGCTTTTCTTTACTGCCTGCAAACAAATAAAGCAAATGGGCAAAGCGTGCGCATTTGCGGAGAGAGAGAGAGAGAAAGAGAGAGAAAGAGAGACAGCTGATGGGTCTGTTCATTGAACATCATGGTTTTGCTAAAGTATTGGAACCAATGATCACCTCCAAAGCAAATATTTTGGCCTGGCATCCCATTTTGTATATGTTGCTTTCATAAAAAAGTTCCTCACTTATGCTCACACTAAGGGCATAGCTAGATGAGAGGGGTGGAGGGGATGATCTTGCGATATGATGACGAGATCCTCTCCCTCAGTCTGCATGCGGCGCGTGATGTCCCGGGAAGAAGAGGACATCGTGCCCACACGCCCCCTGGAAATCAGTGCAGGAGTGCTCGTGCACAAGAGGTAAGTGGTTTTTTTAAAGAAAAAAACCCTCCTGCTCCCTCTCCCCCACCCATGATAGCCACGGAGCTCGTGAGGAGCTCCCCGCCCTGTGCCCAGTTCCTGGCCCCTTGCAGTTACTCGTGAGGAGCCAAAATGAAAACAGGATGCCCGGCCACACGTCCCGCAGTCTCGGGATCATCCCGGGACCATGGGAAAAGTCAGGATTAAAGGGTAGGGTGATAACCCATGGAAAGGGAGGGATCATCCCTCCCTGCTCCTGGTATCCCCTGTGTGTCATGTGGATGCATAGGGACAATCGCAGGGCAATCCTCAGGGTATTGCCCCGTCTAGCCATGCCCTTAGGACAAACCTCTCTGCATGTTCTGATATATGTGCAGGGAAGTGATGGGCCTGCCGACTATGCCATTCACTTACTTAGGCCTGGTTCAGACAATACACTAAGCAACATAGGCGTGCGCAGCACATTTCATTAGGTGGTTTGGCCAGGGATTATTTTTTTTAAGGTAAACATTGATTGAATATACAGTAATAAAGGACTTATTTTCATTCATCAAACAAACGAAATAAACAAAAACTGAAGTAAACTGTATTTTTTTAATTAACTAATAATCTGTACTGCACTGTTGTAATTATTTGATTGGGACTGAAGTAGAGGAGCACTAATTTTACTGTACTTATTGTCTTTAAATATGGTTAAATAGCCCACAGTTACCTTGCTATTCTGTTTCTACAATTCTTTTTCTCCTGTCTTTTTTTCATCCTCTCTTCGTTTTCAGGCTGCATCCTATGCACATTTACCTCAGAGTAAGTTTGATTGATCTCAGTGGGGCTTACTTCTGAGTAGATGTACATAGGATTGTGCTGCAGCTCTGTTTTAAAGTGACACAAGATACACACATACCATGTTTACCAAAAAGAACAGCTTGAAAAAAGGGGGTTGGACAATCTAAAACAAGGAAGGGCAGATAAGAATTGTTTTAGCAAGTATTCTGAAAAAGTGCTGATGAATGAACACTCCTTAGCCAGGAGGTCCTGGGGGGCATTGCAGTTCTCCCCCCTTCCCCCTTTCTTTTCTCATGCTGGAGTCCAGACTGGGGTGGGTGGTGGGGCAGCGATGAGGAGAGAAGGCACGTAAACATACAGCTTGTCTCTCTCTCTCTCTTTCTCCCAAACATTACAGTACCTGCAGAGCTGATGACAAGAGGAGGGCAGCAGTTCCAAAGGGAGGAGGGCAATCTTTCTACTTACAGAAACAGTCCCCTCCTCGGCTTCACCACGTGCTGCTTCCTGGCCCCAGCGTGGCTGCTGCTCCCACCTTGTTCAGTAACTGTTGTGAGAGGTCAGGCAGAGCAGCTGGGAGCAGGGAGCGGCTGAGTGAGTGAGTGAGTGAGTGAGTGAAAGAGCGAGTGAGTGAGCTGGGGGGGGGGGGTCAGTGGCTGCACCAGTGAAAAAAGCCTTCTGGAGGAGGAGCGGGGTGGGGAGCAGCTGTATTTGTCATTCTTTCCTACAGCTAGCACCAGCCCTGCAACTGTAACATGGCAGCGGCGGAAGATTAGGGTGTTCAACTGAACCCTTTGAACCTGTTGTCCGCACGCCAATGCTAAGCCATGCTGCTTGACCACAAAATGGATTTTTTGTGGTTAAGCAGCATGGTTTAGTGTGTTGTCTGAACCAGGCCATTTAAGGTGCTGCTTAGGTTGCAGAGGCATACTCATGCAGAGTTGTAGCCCCAGCTGATGTAAATGGGACAATCTCTGTAGGGCAAGGAGCTCCATATGTACATGGGAGTCCTTCTCCCCACACAAACTGCTTGATAGAGGTGGATAATTTCATTACTAATTTAGACTAAAGCAGTGTGCAAATGGCTGCTCAAAATTCTCCAGCATGTTTGTAGGCAGATAAATTGTACGTGCGTGTGTGTTTGAGGAGGGGAGAGGAATTCTCCAACAGTTTTTCACAGATAGGGCTCACTACTGGCAGGGATTGTAGTTCTGCTTCTGCTTCTGCTTCTTCCTCCTCCCCTTCCCCTTCCCTTCCCCTTCCCTAAAGTTTTATTTATTTATTTTATTTTTGCAGTGCAGCTGCATATGGAAACACCATCAACTCTGTTGAGGCTTCCAATTTTCTGCCTCATTCTTAGGGCACTTTAAAATTTATTTTGAATTGCTTTTGGTGCTGCTGCATGTGTTTCCTTTCTATTACATGTCTCTCCATTGCTCTGCCACCTCCCAAACCGCCTGCAGTTTCTGAACAGAAAAAGCCCCACTGGGAGGAATTACATTATGATTGTCTTCCCCTGGGCTTTAACTGAAGTGTGAGAAGCCAAGAAGGCTGCAGACTGCCACAGAGATGATTGTACAATGAAAGACAGGGCACTCAGATGCTTGGCTACCTCATAAGCAAGGTAACTACAAGAACTCTGAACCCAACCCATGAGAATTTCTCCAAAATTTATATTCCTTTGAATTTCTTTTCTAAAGCCATTTCTTTTCTATCAAATTGAATGAGAGTGCTTGAAAATAAGGTGGAAGTCATTTTCTGCATGGCACTAATAGTGTGGTGTAGTGGCTAAAGTGTTGGACTGGGAGTCAGGAGATCCGGGTTCTAGTCCCCACTCGGCCATGGAAACCCACTGGGTGACTTTGGGCCAGTCTCAGACTCTCAGCCCAACCTACTTCACAGGGTTGTTGCTGTGATGATAAAAATGGAGAGGAGCAGGATTATGTACACCGCCTTGGGTTCCTTGGAGGAAAAAAGGTGGGATAAAAATGCAAAATAATAATATAATATAAGCTTTCACACATTGTATGTGAGCATTCCCTGCTACACTCACAACAGATATGGTTATCCGCTTCCACGCCACCTTGAATTCCACACCCTAACTGCACATGATCCCAGACCATGAGGAGCCTACCGTATATATAAATACCTCTATATGCATGACTCTTTAGACCCCCTAGATGTGTTGTGACATGGGAGATGGAACCAGAAACGTGGGGCCGCTTCTCCTTCATTAAGTGGAGTCCAATATATAAAACATGAAGAGGGCTTTAGATACTTCTAATGTAAATGTCTGATCCATTGTACTTCGCTTCCCATTTCTGATTCTCCCTGAGATTATTGAGGATTGATGTCATACCGTATAAAAATGTTCTTTGCCTGTTCTTCTGCTGCAACACCTGTGGCATTATAGAATGCCATTCAGGCATTTATAGGATGTGCAAGCATGGCAAAATGCCAGAACATAATGCACAACAAGACCCCATGAAGATGTCGCTTGAGCGAGACTATAGTACTTTCCCACCACTTCATCATGCAGAAAAGTTGGTATCTGTCAGCAGTACAAGATGACTGCAAATCGAGGTAATTTATCTGTGCTGAAGAGAGATGATAAAATCATTTTGCTTACATTGTGGTAAAATCTGATACTTCGATTGTTCTTGCACTAAAGGGATTAGTGTTTCATCTCTGTATAGTGGTGATGGAGTTCGCAGTTCATGATCTGACCTCTGAATTAACCATGTATTATTTGACTCTGGTAAATAATAATAATATTTTTTTTAAAAAAAAAAAATGCAGCAGGCCTTAAATTCTTACTACTGTATTTCTTCGATTCTAAGACGCACTTTTTTCCCCATATAAACATCTCTAAAAACGGGGTGCGTCTTAGAATCGCAGGTCATTTATTATTTCTTAGAATCAAAGCTTTTTTATGTTGGTGGTACTGAAATTAGTGTGCGTCTTACAATTGATGGCGTCTTAGAATCGAAGAAATACGGTAAGTCAAAACCTGGTTAACAGTGGCCTACGTGTTTTATGAAAAGGTGCATTATCAGTCCCTAAAACAAACAAACAAGCAGCATGAAGTATGCAGTAATACCAGTACTTTGAGCAGCACTGGATGATTGTCTAGCTGCCATTTTAATATCCCACAATTAGGGATGTTGTGGGTGCTTGTCTGAGTCTGGGTATTTGACAGACTCCTCTGCATCTCTCCCCCCCCCCCCCCAGATCCAGCTTGCTAGGCTGCAGCATGTTCATGGGCCCACTCATTGAGCTCTCTGCAGCCTGACAAGTGCCCAGCGGCTGTCTGCCCTGGTCCAGAGCTTCCATAGTTGCACACAATAGAGGATCTGGAAATTGCATATAGGATGATCGAGCATGATCAGGTTCTGGAAACAAAGCCCTATGAAGAGAGACTGAAAGAACTGGGCATGTTTAGCCTGGAGAAGAGAAGATTGAGGGGAAACATGATAGCACTCTTCAAACACTTGAAAGGTTGTCACACAGAGGAGGGCCAGGATCTCTTCTTGATCATACCAGAGTGCAGGACATGGGATAATGGGCTCAAGTTACAGGAAGCCAGATTCCAGCTGGACATCAAGAAAACCTTCCTGACTGTTAGAGCAGTATGACAATGGAACCAGTTACCTAAGGAGGCTGTGTGCTCTTCCACACCAGAGGCATTCAAGAGGCAGCTGCGCAACCATCCGTCAGGGATGCTTTAAGGTGGGTTCCTGCATTGAGCAGGGGATTGGATTCGATGGCCTTATAAGCCCCTTCCAACTCTACTATTCTGTGATTCTATGATACCTTGTGTAAATGGTGGCCGTAAAGGCCCCACTTAGACAAGATGAAAGCTGTAAGTAAAGGAAATACATGATCTCCGGAGGCTCCCTTGCGTGCAATGATGGAGGCTCCGGACCAGAATGGATGGGTTCACAGCCTTGTCAGGTGCTCATCGAGCTACAAAAGAAGCTCATGCAGCACTGTGAGCAGTGGTAGGTGGTGGTGGCAGCTTGGCAAATGTCCAGCACAGGCAAACACAGGTAAGTCCATCCCTTCTGGTAAATGGTGGCAAACTTTAGCACATTTTTTTTCTGGCTCCTGCCATTTGTGGGGGTAGTCTTTAAATTTGCACAAACGGGGTTGTATTTTTTTAAAAAAAAATAACAATCTTGCACAAGTGCGCATGATCATAAGTCCGCCAGTCCACTAGTTGCACTGCAGAGGCACATTCCCCTCTTGTAAATAAAATATCCTTGTCATTCATTTAGCCCAGCAGAGCCATGTTTCATACTTGTCAAACAACATGTCAATTCCTCCACCCCCTTCTCTCAGGAAGCACTGAAGTGGAGGATAAAATTGACAAGTGCTTTGACAAGTGTGGAGTATGGCTCCAGTGGGCTAGATGAAGTACTGTGTGGAGAGGATGAAACTGACAAGGATATTTACAAGAGGGGAATATGCCTCTATGGGGCTATATAGCAAACAGGCAGTCTTGCAATCATGTACACTTGTGCAAGATTGCCGTTGTTGTTGTTGTTGTTTTAAAATAACTCTATTTGCAAAAATTTAAAGAGCCCCCAATTAAATTTGTGCAAATTGCTGCCGTTAAGAATAAAACAACAAAAAACAGAATCTGTATCTCGGCTCAACTTGCGACAGATCGAGTTGACACCAGTGGGAGGAAATGGAATGAACCACAACCAAATTGGAAAATATCTTTTGAATCCCACCCCCACAAGTGGAATTCCCATACATCCCTAGCCCTTTCCCTAGGTGGACTTCCCAGGATTCCCCAAGGAGAAGGACTATGGAGGTCAGGATGGGCTATGAATGGTGCTCTAAAGGCTTCTCAAAGCATGGTATGAGAGATCATATTAACAGAGGGTGGTTCACACACGTATGCTCATCATTTGATGATTCCAACATCAAGTAATGACTTGAATTTGTGTGAACGAGTCACCACAGATCACCTGATTTCACAGACAGACTGCTTTGCATTTGGTTCACTTTAAACATTCAGCCACAAGAGGCTTTATTCGTACAATACTAAGGGCTCATCTACACCAAGCAGGATATTCCACTATGAAAGTGGTATGAAAGTGGTTATATAAAAGGCAGGAGCCACACTATTGCTTTATTACAGTATTGAAGTGCACTGCAGGATTTACACTACTGCTTTATGGTGGTACTGAAGTGCACTGACAATTGTTGGGGCCCACGACACATCTACACCAATCAGGATATAACACTATGAAAGTGGTATGAAAGCGGTACATGGTATGTGTCAACGGGCCCCAACAGGTGTCAGTGCACTTCAATACTGCTATAAAGCAGTAGTGTGGCTCCTGCCTTTTATATACCACTTTTATACCACTTTCATAGTGGAATATCCTGCTTGGTGCGGATGAGCCCATGGTAACCTACACAAATGTGGAAATCAGCCTGAACATTCTGGAGTCTGGCTGTACCAAATAAGAAATATTTATTCAGTTCTATGGAAATGTGAAGCAATTATTCCAAATGAGGGGTATCTGTTAGCTCTCCGCCATTCCACACCAGGTAATGATCCTTCACATTGTCTGTTGTTTTGTTTTCATTTATGAAATATTTCTCCTTGCCTGAACCTCAACATTTCATTTCACCGATAAATTGCAAATTGTGTCACACACATATTGTTAACATATGCGCTTGACACGGTGGGGCTAAATACATTATGTAGAACTAACCACAATAAAATACCAGGCAAGGAAGCAAAACAAAATAAGTGACTTGACCCACTTTTCTGCAGCAAATACTTTCTCTGTTAATTATTAGAATTTGTAAAGGCCTTGAGATCCTCGTACCTGAACTAAGCCCAAGTGTGTGATTCTCTGAGAAAAGATCTGGAAGCATGAAACTGGCTTTGGGAAGCTTAGCTATGTTCTCTGGAGTATTGTGTCCATTTTCAATTTCAGTGGGCTGTGTAATTCGCCCTGCAGAACGAGGGAAATTACCATGGCAGAAGCAGAATGTCAGTGCAGGAAACGAATAAGACATTGGAACTTGATTGCCTAGTATCTATTTTCCATAAGTACGAATGTGAGGCCCAGCCCCAAGACATTTTGCTGCCTGGATGAAGGGCAAGATGGCACCCACTCCCTGTTTCATGTACTGAGCCGATTGGACTGGCAGTTGAACACTCACAATGGGACAGCATCCTCCAGCACACCTGAGGGTAGCTTAGGGAGAGCAGGGCAGGTTGTGTGACACACAGCTCTCTTCTCCAGCACCTTGTTCCACCTCTCAACATATCGACATAGGAAACTGCCTTATACTGAGTCAGAGCATTGGTCCATCTAGCCCAGTATTGTCAACACTGACTGGCAGCAGCTTTCCAGGGTGTTCTGGCAGGATTTTTTCCAGCTCAACCTGGAAATGCTGGGGATTGAACATAACACCCTCTGCGTGAAAAGCATGTGCTCGACCATTAAGCCACAGCCCCTCCCTCAAAACAAAACCCATGCTTGGGAACATAGGAAGCTGTGTTATTGGTCTATGGATCATTGGTCCATAACTCTAAACGTGTTGCATTAGTCAATGACCTCTACCCCAATGAAAAGCTAGCACTGGCTAGCACAACTGAAAACTAGCTGAAGCTATGACTTCCAGAATGGGAAAAAGCAGCGGAGTTCATGGAAGGGAGCTCTCCTGACTTGTCCCATTCTGGAAGTAGCTGTTTTGGCTAGTTTCCAGTTATGCTAGCCAGCACTAGCATCCCATTGAGCTAGTGGTCATTCCTGCTGGTATGATGTGTTTACCTCTGGTGGACTGCTAGTTCTGGATACTGTCTTTAAAGTCAAATGATACATTGCATTAAATATGTCCTTTCTCTCTTTATTTTACTTTTATTTGGGGGGGCTGTAGAGACCTTTTTTTTTTTTTTTACTATCAGTAACTACCATACAGGTAGGTGTGTGTGTGTGTGTGTGTGTGTGTGTGTAATGGTGGTGGTGAGTTTACAACTGGTAAGGGGAGGAATAAACCTCCCATCCTGCACATTTGAGTCCTGATCCAGATTGCCTCCCTGTGCTTAGGTCTGACTGAAATACAAAGAGAAAGGGAGATGTATGCCATGTATTTACCATAATGCACAGTTTAACCCCTAATTTTACTTTGTTTTCACACAGATTCAGGCATGATATATTGGGGAAAAAACATAGAAAGCCTCTATTTTGGAACAGTGCAGTCTGATCATATTCACCTTCGTAAGTATAATTCAATCAGCTTTCAGAATGTAGACATTCCAGTTACCTAGTAGAAACTTTTGGACAGTAACAACCGTTCAGTATGAATTTTAAACATTGTATATAACCATGTTAAACAGTGCATGAGCTACAAAAATACATTTTTTTTTGGGTGACTTCTACCAACTTTGATCACATAAACAAGTCACCAATGTTTCTCAGGCAAGAGAAACTAGGACAAAGACATTTTTAGGTCATGTCCAGCTCCATTAATATAGAAATACCTAGAGTCTCATATTGAATACGAAATAGCCTGTAAAATTTTACCAGAGCTTTAGTGGAACTGAGCCTCTTCCTAAAGTATTGCAACGTTTGCTGTTTTAAAACATATACAGATCATTCAAACTTGGTACAACATGTGTATGCAGTTGTGTTTGGCCATTCTTTATTAGCATTTTATGACAACAACAACAACAACAACAACAACAACAACAACAACAACAACAATTTTCCACTCTTCACTCATCTCCAAGCAACAGGGAAGCCTTTTCACAGAAAGACATTCCAGTGGAGAGGAGCATAGAACAATTATGGTGTCTGCAATCTATTTAGGAATTACAGGAGGCACATATTGTTTACAAACGTGTGCATGCTTCACAAGTGAAGCTGCGCATGTGTATATTTTGCACACTGTTTTCTGTTGGCTAAATCCAAAATAACACAAGAAACTGCACCTAATTCTAATGGCACACTTCTTTCCAACTAGCCATGGGAAAAGCTGTGCTTCAGATCCAAACTATAGGGTTGGATCCTCCAAAGGCTCAGGAGTGGAATGCGAACAGTCCTTAGTGATATCCTGCAGATGCATGAATAGTCATGCAATGCTAGAAAAGTTGGGGCCTGCAGCAATACTAGGAATATTAGAACATAAGAAGTTGCCTTATGCTAAGTCAGACCATCTAGCCCAGTATTGTTGCCACAAACTGCCAGCAGCTCTGCAGGGTTTCAGGCAGGATTCTTTCCTAACCCTGCATGGAGATCCCAAGAATAGAACCTGGGACATTCAGCATGTGCTCTGTCACTGAGCCACATACGCCCCCTCAATTATGTGCTAGGCTAGATTTAGTTTCCCTTTTTTCACCCAATGCACTAGAGTGGTGCAGCACAGCCATCGTGAGCAGAAGGCACCACCCAAGAGCCAAAGGGCACCTGTGGAACCAAGCCGTCAACATAGCGTGCACAAACTCTTACACATTTATGTGCTGGCGATTTGAAGAGTCCAACCCCAAACACACCGGACCCCTGGATTCAATGTGGCTGCTTATCCTAAGATATATGATCGTCATTGATACAGAGCCTTTGATATGCATGCATAACTCTTTACGGGGTGCAAGAGGGCAGGCTGTTGCACTTATCAATAGGCTGACACAAAAGAGACAAGGTGGTGGGGAAGAGAGGTTAAAAATTAGGAATGTTGTCAGAAATCTGGTAGAGCAGCTTGAATAAGCAAAGAACCCTGCCCAATTATTAGGAGCACAATCAAGCTGGTCTCTTTCCTTAGTTATGGTTTTCTGCTTCTTGGCATGGAGGTAAGGCCCCTTCCATGACAGGTGAAAGAAAACAAGATGCACTGTCTAGGAAGGGCTGATGCTACTGGTTGCCCTTCCTGGATAGCCAGCTGTCTTTCCCAGAGCAGCAAAAAACAAATTGTATACGTTGGCAGAGGAGAGGCAGTTTGCTTTCCATGCCAGCTACAGAGGAGTGGGGCATCCCCTCTTGTAGGTTCATATAGCAGTGGGGGAATGGATGTATCAGTCTATTTTTGGCCCGTAACTGGTTCTGCATGTGTTCACTTATAGATCTGTTCTGTCTGGTTCCTGCATCAATCTGTGATTTTGAAAATACGTATGATTTTTGTTCAAGTTACTTTTGAACACAGTTGCCTGCAGAAGATGCATTTCTGTACACATTTTAACTTAAAGGGTGATTTTATGTTTTCGTGAGCAGAGGACTCTATTGCAAAATGTAAAGAAGTCCAAGCCCTGAAGGATAACTGAGTTTCCAATGCCCTCTGGACTTCAACTCCTATCAGCTCCAACCAGCATGGCCAATGGTTAGGAATGCTGGGAGTTGTGGTCCAAAACATCTGGAGAACCTTGGGGAAGCCTGATCTGGGAAGTGTGAATTGGGTTAGTTTGCTTCAAAGTGTGGACCAAATGAAATTTTCAAGCATCCCTAGCCATGGAGGAATGGAGTGCTCTGTCCCTTTCCTGCCATCCGGTGGGGACTTAACCACCTTCAAGAACTCTTATGAATAGTAAGTCCTACTCAAGGTTTGTGATGTTTGGAGTGGGGGTGGATCCTGGATGGGGCCCAACTCATTTTCAGCCAGAATATGGTGTCTCCTCAGACAGCCATCCTTATATGGAACTTTTTAAGAGCCTCTGATTAATGAGGGGATATTTCCTGCTTCAAAACTTATTTTCAGTCTCCTATTAATTTCTGGGACACATCATTAAAAAAGTAAAATCCAAGGCATCAGTGAATTAAGGAGGTATTATCGCAGAATTAGCAATTGCAATAAAATACGAATTGTACACTGAAGGATTCACTCACTTTTATCTGAAGGATTACATTTGATTCAAACGAGTGCAACAAATCCCACTACATTTGCTTATTAACTGCTCATCAGACTGAGACCTAATTTAAGAATTTTAATTTTGACCTGTCCACGCTTTTCTGCAGGAGTTCATTTGGTGTGATAAAACTGCCCAAACAGGTGCTTTGTTAATAATGATAAATGCCAGTATTTTACATTTGAGAAGCTTTTATTGGCTTTGTTTCACAGTGTAGTTATTTCAAACCTACTTACTTCTTTCATCTTGGTTTGTGCAGAATTAATATCTGAGGGCTGGATGCGGAGGGAGTGTGCTGCTTTTAAAACTCTCCATGCTCAAGTACAAAGACACAGACTAGCATTCCAGAAAGCCATATGGGCTAGAGAGATGGAGTTGTTTTGACAATTTTATACTCAGATGAACAGTCTGGCTTGCTGTTTAAGTTGGACGACTGGCTTCATCAAAACCTTTCAAAATATCTCTAATTACTTCCATGCTTCTGTCCTGGCTGTAGGTATTAGGGGTGTGATCCGCTCCGATTAGGAGCGTAGAAGCAGTAGCGGATTGGCCTGCTCCGCCTTACCCAGAGGCGGAGTAGGAGCGGACCGCGGACCCCCTAGAAGCAAGGCGAAGAGAAGCGCCCATTTTTCGGAGCTCCTAGTTCAGGCGGAGCGCTCCGGTCGCCATCTTGAAAACATTTCGCCATAGGATTGCATTGCGGCAAATAATCGCGCATAACTAGGTTGTTTTTGAAGCTATCGTTCTAGAAATTCTTGTGCTCAGAGAGTCGTGGATGGGGGTAATTTTGAGACCACTCTCACCTCTCTGCGTTGTCTGGGTCGCGTGCTATATTTTTTTTAAAATCGGGTCAACCGCGCGGCTCAAACGGCGTTTTCGGCTTTTCGCCCATAGGATTGCATTGAGGGAAAGAATCGGGGATAACTGGGGGGGTGTTTAAGCTATCATTCTGAAAATTCTTGTGCACAGAGAGTCGTGGATGGGGGTCATTTTGAGACCACTCTCACCTCTCTGCGTTGTCTGGGTCGCGTGCTATATTTTTTTTAAAATCGGGTCAACCGCGCGGCTCAAACGGCGTTTTCGGCTTTTCGCCCATAGGATTGCATTGAGGGAAAGAATCGGGGATAACTGGGGGGGGGGTTAAGCTATCATTCTGAAAATTCTTGTGCACAGAGAGTCGTGGATGGGGGTCATTTTGAGACTACTCTCAACTTTCTGCATCGTACGGGTCGCGCTCTAGAAGTTTTTAAAAAATCGGCGGGAAAAATATCTTTTTCAAAGGGCTGAGGGGCAGAGTCAGCTCCCGGTCATGATGATCCCAAAGTTGGAGGAGGGCATAAGCAAAACAGGTAACTTGGGATTCTGGGAAACTTCTCTTTCTTCATCTGAACGGGCTTTTCCCCGTGTTTTTTAACACAGTAGCCCCACCAAATGCACAAACACAAACTGAAATCATATACTAAGCCAAGAATAAGAGATAGAAACACAGCACTGCTCCCCACCCTAACCTTGGTGAACAACTGAATAGATGTGGTGCAAGGGGATGAGCTCCCCTAGGGCATCTCATCGTGGACGTGCCCCCACTCTCTCCTGCACTGGAAGGCCATTAGAGCCTTCCAAAGAGAGTAAAACGGTGGAGCAATGCCTATCATAAGTTGAAGTAAATGGTCACTTTTCAGTGGTGGAGCAATGCCTGTTATGAGTTGAAGTGAGCGTTTTACTTCTTCTCAGAGCTGTTGGTGGCTGTCTTGAACTGGCAGCTACTTCCCCCTCCCCCGGGCACGTCCCCCTATTGCTGGTAAAAGACAGATATAGCCTTTTTTAAAAAATTCTTCTTGCTGTTTATTGAGCAACACTGCTGCTTTTAATTCCACCCCTCCTTTGTTTATTTATTGATTTATTCCATTTTATATGCATTACTGGCTTATCCTTGGCTCACTTCCTTATGCCCCCAGAAATGCCAGCTGCATGCCTGCCTGCCTTCCCTCCCTCCCTCCTCCCCTGCCCACCTCGCAGGGATGTTGTGTGTGGGGTGCCCGATTTTCAAAAATTCCCCAAAAATCAGGGGATGATGGGATTGCTTTGAAACTTGGCGTGCGTGTGTATATCCCCATGAGGTGTCATGGTGCCAAACATGAGGTTTCTAACTTGAACAGAAAAAAAGTTGTATAATTTTTTAGCTTTCAATGCAAGCCTATGGGGGGGGGGAAACGGAGCTCCGGATCCGGATCCGGATCTCCGAGCGGAGTGGAGCGGAAGTGGGCGGAGCGGGGGCGGAGCGGCCCGATCCGGAAAATGGCGGATCTGCAAGTGAAGCGGAGCGGGGGGTCCGTGCACACCCCTAGTAGGTATGGCTTTCTAGGCCTTAGCTAGACCTAAGGTTTATCCTGGGATTGTCCCAGGGTCGTCCCTGCCTGCTCCCAGGATCCCCTGTGTGTCACTTAGAGGAACAGGGATGACCCTGGGACAATTCCGGGATAAACCTTAGGTCAAGCTAAGGCCATATTCAGGTACTCCAGGACTGGAAAAGCACAGCTATTCACAGCAATCCAAAATATGATGATGATGATGATGATGATGATGATGATGATGATGATGATGAATGTTTTGCATATAATAGTGTTGGAAGGCTCTTTGATCCTGTAGATGCTTCTATGAGCAGAAAGGGGGGATTTCCACAAGCTCCTCCTTTCTCCCCCCCACAACCTACTACACTATTCCAAAATGTCTCCAACCACTAGTGGGAGCAGAGTGCGATGCAAGGGAAAGAAAAATCAGCAAAAATAGCCGCCGCCACCCATTATGTGGTTAGAAGCCTTCACAGAATCAAAGAGCCTTGCATCAGCAGAAAGATGCAATTGGAAACAATGCTTTATGTTCAGCTTAAGTTAAAGCATTGCTTCCAAGTTAGTTGAGCTATCGTTCTGTAAAACGCCCAGAGAGCTTCAGCTATAAATGCAATAAATAAATAAATAAATTATGGATGTCTTTCATATTAAGAAGCAGGGACATTTCTTATAGAGGCAAAATAAACAACAACAACAACCAGAACAACAACATCAGGCCAGCCTGAACAGGTAGCTTAAAAATCTCAGCTCACTCCTTACAGAAATCACAATAAAATTTGGTGAACTTTTTAGTTTTTACTGTTATCAGCATCATCCCAAGATTGCATTTACAAACATTATTATTTAGCCATTTGAATTTTTTTTCACCTGGAAATCATCATCATATATCTTTGGTCATATAACAACTACAGCAGCAGCAACAACATGCTTGCCACCGGTCACTTTTTCTAGCTGAAAGGTGTTGATGCTGTTTTTGTTTTTAGGAGGATGGAACACCAAAGGAAATGTAGAAAAATATCAGGACAGAGATAACATACAAGGGTTTCCCCATGTTAAGGGTAGGGATCCAGCAGGGCAAGGCTTCCAAATTCAGAATCCATACAGCCATAATCCTCAATAAGTAACACATCCATTTTCTTTCCCCCCACTATGCCACTCTCTCAGTTGATGTGATTTTCTTCCTCATTTGTTCCACTGCTGGTCCAATCCAAGCATTATAAGGGTTGCTTTGTTGTGGTGCCCATGTGGCTGCATCCCACAAAGCTTCACTGAAATTTATGCTTATGCTTATGAAAAGGGCAGCTATTCGATGGCTCCTTCCCACCTCATTGTTGCTGCCCTAAGGGGGTGGCTATTGATGTTGGCAAGCCCACTCCCTACCAACCAGCCACCCTACCATTGTTCTTGGCAGTGGCGGCCCTACCACCACCCATGCTCCTGTGTGTGTTCCGTACTCCCAACTGGATGGCCTCTTCTTCATGTGCTTGGCCAACAAGCTCAGCTAGTCATCTCCTACTGCTGGCAGGCTCCCACCTTGTGCACCATCTATCTCAAGAACTTTCAGGAGACGTCACCAGGGCCAGCCTCTTATTGTAGGAGCCCTGTTGGGGCACAAGGCAGGAGCCACTGGGCAGGCAGGAACAAGTGGCAAGCTTGCTCCCCAAGCAAGTGAGGGAGCAGCTGGCCAAGCAAGAGGGTGGGTGAGTGGTGGCTTCAGCTGCAGCCACCTGTGGCTGCCCACGGGAGAAAGAAGCAGCTGTCCAAGGCCACAGCTAGACCTAAGGTTTATCCTGGGATCATCCAGGGTTCGCCCCTGCCTGAGCACTGGATCCCCTGTGTGTCACCTAGATGAACAGGTTTGACCCCTGGATGATCCAGGGATAAACCTTAGGTCTAGCTATGGCCCAAGCCATCAGGTGGGTGGGTGGACAAACTTCAGCCACCTGCAATATAAAGAAGCAGTTGACCTTCCTAATAGGGGTTGGGTAGGGTGGGTGGAGCAGTGCAATTTATTTATTTATTTATTTATTTATTTATTACATTTTTATACCACCCAATAGCCTAAGCTCTCTGGGCAGTTCACAAAAATTAAAACCATGAAGAGCATAATAAAAAAGCCAACAGAGCCACTCTTTGCTGTTCCACCCTTGACTCTGCATATTGTGGGGGCAGCCCTGGAAGTTGGTATAGGATGGAACTACATATATGTAGTTGGAACTACATACTTTGCACTAAACCATGTAGTTCCTCTTTACATGCATTACTGGGAGTAGCCTTGCAGTGTGAGATTGTGCCGCTTGGAAGCAGATTCCACATCTCTTTGGTAATATATAAATCCAGCCTAAAATCCACTTTTAATCTTTCTATACAAAAAAAAAAAAAACCTTAGAAATTCACATGAGCTTCTCCCCCCCCCCCCCGACAGCCCCGGAAAATCCATTTAGCCTCCTTTTCATTATGGAAATTAAATTCCAGACATTTCCCTCCATTCTTGTGGGCATAAAAATTTAGCAGGAGCTGAACATCAGCAGAAGCACAAAAACTCATTCCGATATAAAATATAATTTTGGCTCAAGTTATAATTTAAACTTGATGGATGATCAGTTTCCTGCATTAGATTGCAATAATATCCCTACTATCCTTGGTAATTCAGCTTTCAGAGTAGAAAGTCATTTTTAAAATTAGAAATAGCTTCAGAATGAGACACTGCCTTCTCTCTCTCTCTCTCTCTCTCTCTCTCTCTCTCTCTCTCTCTCTCTCTTAGTAAAGACTTTTTCCAAAACCATTACCATGAAAGAAAACCCAGCAATAGCCAATTCTGTCAACTTCATTGGGGTCAAGACATCACCTTGTTTGCCTAATTCTCAGCATTTGTACTCTGCCTTGACAAAATGTTTAACGAACTCATGGGAGTGGTAACAACACTGCCCACTCCAAGGATGCTTCAGTGTACAGGGCTTCAATATTTGCTACAGGCCAGTCTTCACAATTCAACAGCACTGGTATGCCTATGTACACCAATTACTGGGAAACATGGGTGAGAGGTTGCTGCTGCACTTGTGTCCTGCTTGTAGATCACTGTTAACAGCTGGTTGGCCCCTGTGTAAACAGAATGCTGCACTAGATTGAACCTTCGTTTGATCCAGCATGGCTCTTCTTATGAAATGTAATTATTAGATACCTCCAGGAGAATTCAGGATTAAAATATGGGATTCCAAATGTCAATGTAACACAACTTTGTCTCTTGGCAACAGGACCAGCCCAGGACTTTTTGCTGCTTCTGTTCTAAATTTGCATATATACATATAAAATAGCACATGTAAATTTTATGCAAATTTGCACCACCATTCTGATGCATTTCCTTTGGGGAGGGGCAATTTGTAACTGTCCACTCTCTCACTGGACAATGTTCATGGGTGAACTCTGTCACAGCTCCAAGTAATTTTAAAGGGGTGTGCACAACTGAGATTTCTTGTAGATGATCTCCATAGCCTTCAATGGATTAAAAAGAGAGATGGCAGAGAGCATATTCACCAAGCTTCCTTGGCTTTCACAATATTTATTTTAAAATGATAATGTTTTACTGAAAAATATAATTAAATTTTAAAATTAAAATCACTTCCATTCCAAACTGAACATATAACATAATTGTTCTTTACCAGATGTCCTTTTTCTTTCAACACTAATGAATCACCTCCTTCGCTAAAAAGTGTAATTAACCTAAATATAAATAAATGGTCTTAAGTATGCATTAGAAATGCAAAACACAGTTGGTAAATGTAACCTCCAGACCTTTATGATTCATTGAGGTTTAATCATACATGTGCACACAGCTTAATATAATTTATTATGGCGCACTCAAAAAATATATAAATAATCACGAGAAATAATGGCTATTATAAATTAAAGGATTACTAAGCACTATATGGCTTAATTATAAGCTTCTGTTTAAAACACTGTACACACTCTGATCAAGACCCACACAAGTGTCTAAACATGGACACACATGAACACCATGGGCTGTGAATCACAATTCAACTTTTCTTTTCTTTTTTGTCTAAAAAATAGTTACATAGACAATGTGGATTGTTAATATGCATGTTGCGCCTATTCCCCATGCCCCCTGGTTTGCTCAAAAATTGTTATGTCATTATACACACATTGCAGCTTTTAGAAATACATAACCAAGCAATACCACAGGTGTACAGACCTGTGCCCCTTACTCATGTTTACATATCTTGTTTGGGATTAACACCTGAAGAGGGTTTGTTTATTTATGAACTGTATATGCCACCCAACTGGCAAATGTCTGTGGGGTGGTTTACTGTCACAAAAATAAAACAACACCATATAATTAACAACCAATACAACAATGAAAATATCAAAACAATGAACTGTTCCAGAGCCAGCAGACAGCATCTGTGGGGACATAGGATTGTTCAGTTTCCTGGCTCCGAGCTTGTAGACAGGGCTCCAAGCTGAGAGCCAGGAAGCCATGCTCCCCTCTGCCCCAGCTGGTGTGGAGAGGACCTCACCTGCTACCTCTCCTCGCTCACAATATACAGTGTTGAGATGGGAGAATGGGGAAAAGCAGGTGTTTCTGGGGATGGGGAGGAGACTAGAGTCATGGGACTGTGGAATTCCCTCTCCTTGGAGGCCTGATTGGCACTGGTTTCATTTCAGCACTATGTTAAGACATGGCTTTTTAACAAAGCCTTTGATGGCTAAATTCACCAAGTTTTGATATAGTTTTGATTGTTTAAATTGGTTTTACTGTTTTTAAATTCTATCTATACTGGTTTTAGCTTATTAATGGCTTAATTTGTTTTGAGCTGTGTGTATTTATTGTTTTATATTGTTTGTATGGTTTTATCTGTATGTTGCCCTGAGATCCTTGTGATATTGGGCAGGATACAAACTTTTTAATAAATACAACAATAACATGAGGTATCCCCAGCGTCCTTCCCCCTCCCTTCCTCTTTAAACAGGCATTTAACCTTTAATATATTATTTTTATTTTACAGCTGGATCCTCATTTTTTAAAAAATATTTTTAATGTTTTTAATGTTTAATTATTATTTTGATACTTGGATTCCTGTATTATTTTATTTTATTTTTTGTAATGTTGTTTGGTTTTATGATTGTGAACTTCCCAGAGGGCATTTGCTGTGTGTGTGTGTGTGTATAAAAATCTAGTAATTAAATATATTGAATAGCTTTAAATTCTGTCGATACGTTTCACTGGACTTCAGCGATGCGCACTCAGACAGGAGGAATTTAGGGAACATGATTTTGCATTTGTATTCTTAATACCTATTTCCAATTTGATAATCTGTTCTCCTCACATTGTCAGTAGGAGTTATCCTCCCAGGATGAACTGAGTATCAGAGTTAAGGTTCCTTGTGCAGGGTTAAGACTTTGACCTGCAATTGTGCCCTAAATATCTCCCTTTAGCCTACATGATAGTGTTAATCACAGGTGAACATGAGACCAAAAATATATTGAACAGAGAAAGGACACAGGGCTTGGGAAAGTTCAAATCAAGACATTTTGACCCTACTCCAACAAAGGAACTTACTGTGTGGCAAGAAGCCTAAAAGAAATACACTGTTCACTGGTTCCTATTCCTTTTCCAAAGATATACCAATAATAGAGTTTTGGCTTTCTTTGGGACCCTTTTGACTGATGTCTACCACATCACTCAAAACATTCTTTCTCTGCCTTAACTAAAGTTTACATTAACATTAGTTATTGATAAAATCAAATATGGCTTAATTATTACATTTCTGTTCCTCTAGGCAAAAAGTAACACTGTAAGAGAATGTAAGGCTATCATTAGGGTTGGCAAAAGACATTTTTTTCTGCCTATACTGAAGAACAAAATGGCACCCCCTCTCATTCCACGCAGAAAAAAACTGACTGGACTGGCACTTGAACCTTACTTCCACACTCGTGTTAGGACAGCATCCTCCACCACACCTGAAGGCACCAGGGGGCGCAAAGTGGGTCATATGACCCACAGCTCTCTCCTCCGAACCCCTGCTGCCACCTCTCAGAATCTGTTGCCTGAGGCAACTACCTCACCTTGCCTAATAGTAGGGCTGGCCCTGGCTGCCACATAATGAACTCCTGCTTCCAACAGTTTGTTATCAGTAACATTGTGTATTTCAACTGACTACCCCAGCCTTCTCCAAACTGATGCCATCCAGATGTTTTGAACTACAACTCCATCAGTCGCAACCAGCATAGCCAATGGTCAGGGATTATGGGAGTTGTAGTTCAAAAATCTGGAGTGCACTGTGTTGCGGAAAGCTGGACTAGCAAATTACTTCCTATTTGGTTAGTGGAACTCCTCTGCTGGTGGAACTCTTCTCTGTTGATGGAGGCTGATAGAGGGGCATTTCTGCCTAACCCTACCTGCCACTGATCTCGTGCAAACTAAATCTGACCAGTACTATTTTCAATTTACTGAAATCCACAAACTCAACATTAAAATACACAGCCTCAGAATAACTTATATCGTAATACAGTCACTCTCAATCTTAATTATATAAACAAGCACTTCAGTGCAGGGCTTTATCTAGAACCAAGTTTCAATTCTAATTTAAGGCTTATGTGTATAAGGTTGACAGTCATATTTTTTTATTTGTATATTAAGTATTATTTTGATAAGGATTACAACATTAATGGATTCTTCTTCAATAGAACTCATGGTATGTTATGGTTTGCAGTAAATACACTTTATATGATCATGGTGGCTTTGATAAAAGGAATGCATATCAAAAGTGCTTACAAAAATATTGGTAAAGAAAGACGAAAAATAACTCAAGCATTTGTGGCCCTATATCCACTCTCTTCAGCTGATCCTGCTAACTTTATGCAGATCATGGCCTGAAAAAGTCTAACTGGAACTTTTACACTTCCAGCAACCAATAATTTATATTCTTTTCATTTTTAAAAAGCCTCTCATAAAGTCTCACCTTTCTAAAAGCTATTTTAATGAAATTTTATTCCTAGCTCTATTTCAAAAGTAATTTGACCTTGGTTTCTAAATTTTAAGAAGGTTATATCACAAAGATTTCCTTCTACAAGTCTGGGTCTTAAAAATATTGGTCATATAGTACATCATCCAGTTATAGAAATTAAGGCTATGCCACTTAAGGTTGGTTTTTCCTACTGCTAAATAATGAAATGCCATCCTCATGATTCCTGTGACCTTGGATTCTCACAAAGGAAGCCCACTGTTTCGAAACACAGATGTGTAGAACATGAATTGTACCATATGCACATGAGTCTGAACTCTGCTGCTTCCTTGTATACATGATTGATGGCATCACACAATTCTTAATTCACACAGGAGGGTTAGTTGTACATAACCTTCTATGAAGCATAGCTTAACTGAGGCGGCTTCCTCCATTACCAAGCACCAAGGAGACATGCAGCTACCTTCTAATTCCAAGTTCCACATGCCATTTTCCAAAACTACCAGACAATTCACAAGTCATCCGGAACATATATCATCAAAACAGCCAGGGTTAAGCACTTTTAAGTCCAATCCACTTTATGGGAGAAAGTTAAGCATATAAATGTTATATTTATTTAAGGTGTATCCCTACAGGATAGGTGTCTAATAGATGGAAGGCTCAGATTTCAAAGGCTGCCTTCCACCCAAAGCCCTGTTGGTAAGAGCCTTGAAGGGCTGGACAAGCAGCAGAGGCTTTTTGGGAGAGATTGGACCCAACCCAACTTGCTCACTCACCTTGCCATAGGTGGGGATCAGAAGTGAGCAGCATCTCTCCTCTCCTCTCCCCTCCACACCTCACTTACAGACATACCCCCTTTCCTCCCTCCCCATCTTCTTCTAAGGTAATAGACATCCTGCTTGGATTTCCTTTCCTACCCCATGTCAGAAGACCTAAAGATGGTAGTGGATGTGCTGGTAACTTTGAGGCTCGACTTCTGCAAGGCACTCTACATAGGGCTACCCAGGGCTGGTGCCAGACTATTTTGCGCCCTAGGCAAGGTGAGCTACTTTCACACACACATACACACACACACACAAATGCCAACTTTGATTTTTAAGAACATATGTTTCCTAGAAAAAATAAGAAGCACAAAACTTGAAACTGCTAAATATATTTTAAAGTGCAAGAAATACGTCATGCCAATTATAGCAAACAAATTGGAAAGGAACGTCTATGGATCTAAAATGCATTATTTAATAGGAATATCACCTCCAAATCATCCCCCCAATGAACACACGTGCACACACACACACTCAGCATCACTCACTCCAAACAAACACACGCATGAACACATGCATTCACTCAAAAGACCCCATGCACCCCATTCACCCATACATTCTCTCTCTCTCTCTCTTCCGGGCACGTCCCAGAAGTCCGAACGTGGAGCTGCCCCACCCCCACCCCAGCGTCCCTGGCTTCGCTTCGGCCGGGTGGGTGTGGGATGCCATCTCACCTGCCCATACCCAGCTGAATCCTTGGGCCGGGCCGGCTCACAGCCAACGCATGTGAATGCTGTGTTGTGCCCAGCACCCCTCTTAGCTTGGCGCCCTAGGTGGCCGCCTGAGTGCCCTCTATGGTAGCACCGGCCCTGGGGCTACCTTTGTGCCTAGTCTGGAAACTTCAACTAGTTCAAAATATGGCAGCCAGGCTGGTCACCGGTACACCTAGGGGTGACCACATTGCACCAGTTTTAAAATCTCTTCACTGGCTGCCAATTAGTTTCCGGGCGAAGTATAAAGTGTTGGTTATTATCACCTTTAAAGCCCTACATGGTTTGAGTCCAGGCTACCTGCGGGATCGCCTTCTCCCGTACAATATGCCCCGCAGACTCAGGTCCTCTGGGAAGAATCTACTTCAGTCAACCAAAACTAGGCTGATGGGTATTACCCAGAGGACCTTCTCTTCTGCCACTCCCAGTTTGTGGAATGGCCTGCCGGAGAAGATTTGTCAACTTAACAGTCTTCCAGAATTTAAGAAAGTCATAAAGACTGATCTGTTCTGGCAGGCCTACCCAGTTGAATTTTAAGATGCCTTTTTAATAATGTGCTGCTTTTAGTAATGTATTAGTTTTAAATGTTTTAATTAGTTATATGTATTTTATGGTGTTTGCATTTGTGTTGTACCCCACCTTGATCCAGAGGGAGAGGAGGGTAACAAATTATTATTATTATTATTATTATTATTATTATTATTATTATTATTATTATTATTTTGTCAGATTGTGCCTTTAGGGTTAGTGATTGAATCTTTTGTATATTCCTGGACAAATTAGAGGGTGTTTTTTTTGTCATTGTTGTTGGGGGCATAGGCCAGATGCCAAAATTGCTGTCAGAACTCAAAAGCTAAATTACTGTTAGCCATTTTATGTCCATAAATGTAGAAGGATTTGGCTTCTTCATTATCAAGTGCAGTTACACAGATATTTGCAAATATGCAACTATGCTCATAAAGACAAGAAATATTACCCTCAATAAAAGCAAGCTCACTAGCAATTAATTTTGACCAGACATCTTGAGTTACCCCATCCAATTATGGAAATATATTAATTTTCTTTTCTTGGTGGAACAATGGATTAAGATATAACTTTGACTGATAAAAAGCAATCCCGTTCCGAAATTAATGTCCCCACTCTCAGTCCATGCCTAAACTATGAGTCTATGTGCAGAAAGGACAATATTGCCCTTTTGATGAATTAAGCAACATGGTCGATTTATCGGAAGCAACTGTAATTCAACGGCTTGGTTGTCTCATTTTGCCTGCATGCTGTACTTGTGCTTTCAAAACAGTTTCCTTCTGCAATCATGTAACTGGCTGCAGGAACCTTTGAGCTTCATTTTGCAGTAACTATGTGAGTCTGGGCTGAGTGTTAAGTTCCATATCTCTTCTTCATACAAATACAAGTGAACAGAAACAGTTTTGCAATGGAAATAGCCTTTAGTTTAATAAAGCAGAACCTTCAAGCAAACTTACCAGATGTCAGAGTTGGACACATTGTGTCCACCATATCAGAGTGAAGCCATGTTTGTTACCCTCCCCTCCCCCCCCCCCCGCCAGGCACGGTCCCTGTCATGGTGTACCCCTATAGCCCACTAAGGATATAGGGGCTATAGCTGTCCACCCCATTTCCCTGAAGGGGGCAGCCCCACAGCAGCAGAAGAGGGCAGGCATATAACTCTGCCCCTTAGCCTGCTAATATCCCCTGGCTTAAAACTGTATTAATGGCAAAACTAGGGAATTCTGCCCCTAGGGACTGAAAATGTTATTGCACATTTCAACAACATGGACACATTTAAATGAATTAACTTTAATAGGTTTAAAAAACAAAATAACTTTGAGGTACACACCCCTTGGGTCTCTTCCATAAGCTTGCCAAATTTCAGGTGTCTGGATTTCATGGTCTTGGAGCACTTTTATTATTTTTGAAGTCTGCATAGCCCAGGAGTATTGCAGATAAATATGAATCCCCTTCACTGGGATCTTCATATTCATAGTTTTTATAGCAGCCTGGCAAGATGCAAAGCAGTGGGGTGGGGGAGGGGAGAATTGTTTCCCTGCTACAAGTCCCTAGAGTGGAGTGGCTTAGTGCAAACTGCATTTCACTTGCAACTACAGGCTTCATATTGCAGGTGGAAGTTGTGTATGCATATGTAAGTTTGCAAATCACCCTGGAGACACCCACAGTTATGGATTTTTTCACATTCACTTACTGTATCAGATTTAAATTGGTGATTTTTCAAACTTCCACTTGCAATGTGCAGCTCGTGGGTGGAAGTGAAATATTGTGACCTTCTCTGACACTCAACTCCTGCACTGCTGGCTTCTTTACAGCAGACAAAGTAGCATAGGTCATGCCTCACTCTCTGCCACATAACATATAGAAGAAGGGGCTAGATTCTACCCTAAATCTGTGGCATGTAGGGTAGATTCACTGTTCTTGCTTCCGAAGACTTATTGTACTTCGTGTTCCTGGTTCTGCCCCTCTGATTGCTACATTCCATAGCTTCTGCAGGGCTGGACCTCCACATCACACATCCAGGCAGAATTTCCTAGGCCTCATGGCCATTCAGTTCCACCCAGGCTCCTGCCACATGAAAACAAAGCAATTATCAGGGATGTCTACCTGACTGAAAGGGCCCAAGGGAAAGAACAGCCCCAAAGACAAGTGGTGGACCCATGTGAATAGACCTACTCTCAGGGGTGATCCAATTTTGCTGCCTGAGGCAAATTACAAGATGCCCCCTACCCCATTGGCAATTTCTCCTACAGAAGCCAACCAGACTGGCAGATGAAACTTAACTTATTTCAACAATAGGGATGGAACACAATCCTCCACGGAACCTGATAATTCCTGGTGTTTTTGTCGCTCAAGCCATTCTAACCCTTCATCCAACAAAAACAGACTTCTACTGCTAATATACGTTTGGTATCATAGCTCTTTACTTTCATTTTGATGTAGAGTATGTTCACATTTGTCCACTGCTTGCTTGCTTCTTTATTTATTAATTATTATATCTTAGGGTGACCATATTTGGGAAACCAAAAAAGAGGACACCTAGTGTGTGTGGGGGGAAGCAGCTTTCTGAGTCCTGCAGAAAGTACTTTATTCCCCCGCCACCTTAAAGAACCCGATTGGAGTGGAGGAGGGGAAAGGATTTCATTCTGCACCACCACCATCCACTCCAATTGGGGCTTTTTCTATAATGTCCACGAATGACCCACTTTCCCCTTTAAGACCTCAATTGGAGCTCAGGGTGGGAGAATGATGTGCCTCAAGAAAGCATGTCATTCACTCCTGCCATGCTAATGGCAGCCTTAAAGGGGAAGGTGTGTCATTCCAGGACATTATTGAAAATTATAGAAAATCCCCTCTGACACCATGGAAAGAAAAAAAACCAGGACAAATCCGGGGAAATCCTGACAGTTGGTCACCCTATTATATCTGTTAAATGCATCATAAGTTAGATTTCTGTAGAAGTGGTACAACACACACACACACACAGAGAGAGAGAGAGAGAGAGAGAGAGAGAGAGAGAGAGAGAGAGAGAGGACAAAATCACAATAAGCCAATTAAATCCTATGTAGCATAAAAAAGACCAATAGACACAGGCCCTCTTTGGACAACATGCTAAACTATGATGGTTAAGCATTTTGAGCTAATCATTATGGCTCAGCATATCATGTGAACCGTTCCTAAACATGGTGGCTACATATCTATGGCTTAAACATGCTCACTAACCACTTGCTGCAAAAGGGTTATCGGCCTAACCACGGGTTAGTATATTGTTGTTGTTGTTGCTGCTGCTGTTGCTGTTATTATTATTATTATTATTACATTTATTTATATCCCACCTTTTCCCCAGTACTGGGACTCAAGGTGGTTTACAAGTGTGTTGTATGAACAGGTTCCCTATGCCTCCTTTAGAGTAAACATGAAAAGAAGACATTGCTCCTAGACGTACATTTATTTAAATTAATGTCTGTTTTGACTCTTAGGTAGACTTTGATATAAAATCTTGAGAAAAAGAGAGGAAAAAACAGCTACTCAACAAATCTCTTACTATTCTCATCGCAGGCAAATCTTATGTGTTGTAATAATTTACAGATATGTTCTCCCCACATTTAGTTTTAAAAGGATTCCCCATCCAGTTTTTAATATTCTGCAACTCAGGGAGAAAAATGCTTTCAAATGCTTTGAAAACTCTGCTTATGGTCTCTCTCATGGGAAATAAACCTTTTAAGTGGGAGAGTTCTCTGCACTTGATGAACATAATGAGAATGGGACATCACATCGAAGCAGTCCAGGCCTACTCTAAAGTATTTAAAGAACGGCAGAATTCAGATATAGCAATTAATCATCATATTATTTATAGTAATTCAGGAGTAGCTCACACTACATTAATCAGGGATAACGTCTGCTTAATTAACAATGCTGCCAAAAATGTCCAACAAGCCCATAAAAATAGCACCATGTTGAAAAGACTCGCCAAGGGATTTATAACTAGGAAACAAGGCATCCGTTCAGTTCATCCAGGTGCTGCATTTCAAGCTGTAAGGATGTTGTGGGTTTTATGTATGGCAATGGTTTAGATTTTCAGCAGGGCTGGCCCAACTACAGAGGCAAATCAGGCAACAGTGTGGGATGCCAAATCTCCAGGGGCACTTGCTGCAGCTATTAAGATGTCTTGGAGGAAAACATGTCGAGCCTGTAGTTTTGATGGAACCACACAGAGGAAACTTAGTAGCTGGTCAGTTGGTTAATGTAACCGGCATCTAAGAAATACTCCCCCTTTTGATGGGAGAGGCTTTGCATTTGGTACATTTATCTATCATTTCCCCCCTTTGTGATGTTGGGCCAGGCTGCATATTGCACGTTCTTTTTGAAGCTATTGTTCTGGAAATTCTTGTGCTCAGAGAGTCGTGGATGGGGGTCATTTTGAGACCACTCTCACCTCTCTGCGTCGTGCGGGTTGCGTGCTATATTTTTTTGAAAATCGGGTCAACCGCACGGCTCAAACGGCGTTTTCGGCTTTTCGCCCATAGGATTGCATTGAGGGAAAGACTCGGGCATAACTGGGTTGGTTTTTAAGCTATCGTTCTGAAAATTCTTGTGCACAGAGAGTCGTGGATGGGGGTCATTTTGAGACTACTGCTTCCAGTCTTAAACTATGGGTATCATATTTACTTGCTGCTACTAAATACTTATATATATGAGTCATGGATTGATGTGTCAGTTCAGCTGTTAAAAGTATTTCTAACAGTATTGGAATGGAATAGAGAATTGGAGTGCCCTATCTTGCCCAACCAATGGACGGTTGCCCTAGCATGAAGCTTCTATGGATCTCAGTTTACATCTTATTCAGCAAAAAAAATCTGTTTCGGGTTTATTGGACTCCACAACGCCTTTTTAATAAGGGGTTGTCTAACTTGCATAACTGTTGTAGATGTAATGCATTGACTGCTTCTTTAACTCATATGTTTTGGCAATGCCCCATAGTTGCCCCTTTTGGGAAGGAAGTATTAATAAGGATGAACTTTGTATTGAAACAATCCATAATATGGAATGACATGCATGTCCTCCAAAATTACCTACTGGCTTCTTGGAAGTTAACACATGGTCAGCACAGACGGATTTTCAGAGCCCTAATGACAGCCAAGAGACTTATACTGTCACATTGGAAGGACAAATCCACACCTCCCATAATGTAATGGATCGAGGACTTAATAATATTATCAACTTTTGAAAGGGTGTTATATAGACACAACTTGCAAGTGATAAATACACAGATATCTGGTCTGCTTTTCTTGAAACCTTTGTATAACTTCCCCCACTTTTTATTTAATGAATGCTACACATGATGGAAATTGTTGATAATCCTATATATTTAATGTATTTTTTTCTATTTTCACAATGTATTTTCTGTTATATTTTGCCAATATTTGAAACAAAACAAAACAATAAAAGCTTTCCCAACCTGGTGTCCTCCAGTTCTTTAGGACATCAACTCCCATCAGCCCCATTCAGTGTTGCTAATGGTAACGGAATGGTGTGAGTAGTAGTCTAAAACATCTGGAGGGCATTAGGTAGGAGAAGGCACTAGGTTGGAGAAGTTTTAGTCTAAAACAACTGGACAGCACTAGGATGGAGAAGGTATTAGGATGGAGAAGGTTGGGAAAGTTTTAGTCCAAACCATTTGGAAGGCACTAGTTGGAGAAGGCTGCAATGTGATATGGAGAAGGGATTTAATGTACCTAGGGCAGCAAAAATCATTGGAGAAGCTCTTATTTCCAGAGGAATGAGTAAGCTAAAGGTAGGAACCTCCAGCTGTTTTGGACTGCAATTGTCATCACCCCCAACTAGCATGACCAACAGTCAATACTTATGGGTAGTCCTAAACATCTGAATGCCAAGTTGTCTATCCCTGGATTAAATCAATCAAACCAGGAACTGTACGATATGCAAGGGGATATTTGGCCACAACATACATACATAATCCCATTTTTGAAGTAGCTGTCTATTATTATTTTTTTACCAGCCCTTACAAAATAGTTATTATGCAGCTCATAAAACTTTCAGTTTTAATGAGCATGTCCACTTGGTTAAGATGTTCATGGCACATAGAGTCGACTGGATTTACAGCTCCTTATTGCTCTAAATCACACTGTATGGGATGCTCGTATATATATGAAAGAGAAGCAAATAAAAGTCCAACTGATTCTGCTGTGCATCAGTGTTTTTAGCTCAGCTTCTTTAAGTAATTAAACAATGCTGTGGCTTTTTCTCTATTAGCGTGTTTATTAGGTAATCGTTCAGATTCTGTGAGCCAAGTGTGAAAGAGAATGGATACCTCCCACTTCTGTTACTTGAAAGGAAGTCCGTTAGTTAAAATTAAGTGAAATCTTAAGGAGCTATGTAAAGTGTATGCCTAATTTGCATGTTAGGCATAGACAAATTGGAACATAAGGTCTAGCTTAAGAGGATGATAGGGGTTGTTGTTGTTTTTTCAAAATTACATGGCTATTAAAAGTTGGTTATATGCAAAGAGGTATTCTGATTTGCATAAGCAAATTTATTTCAATTAGTATATGCAAATGGTAATTATAACAAGTCAAAACAAATTTTGAGAGCTTATATAATTATGGAAAGCATTAATGAATCTTTCAAGTTTAAGTCTTCAGTTTTAACAGTAAAATATAGTGGGCCGGGTGAATTAACTCATTTCTATTGCTTAAGGACGTCTTCATGCAATATGATATAGTTTTAATTAATCAGTCTGGATTATTACATGATTTGTGGACATCCATGAAAATGAAGGAAATAACTTCTGCATCTCCAGAACTTTTTTTTTTAACCCAACACAATCTGGACTCCCCTAGATAGAAAGCAAAGCTTCAGATTTGTGTATTCAAAATCCTTGCCTTGAAATATCTAACAATATGGACACGGGGCAACTTGCAACAGGGAAACTTGGCTAATGAATACATCCAAAGTCTATATAACACAGCATTAGTCCAACCATGCCCAAGAGAAGCTGAGTAGCTCATAGGGTTGAAGGGAAAATAACAGAATGAACAACATGCAGGGGTAATATATTTCTGAGTAGGTAAAGTCATCTGAAAAGACATTCTATGAAAGTCTGGCTTTGATTGGTGCTAAAGAAGTGTTGCTAGCTGAAGAAGCAAACAGCATTGCCTGTAATAGTTTGAATGCTCATTTTGGAACAGCCAAGAGTAAAGTGGTCTATTCCACACATGGCTATTTCATTGAAAATAATGCTTCTTGAATAATACCTCTTCTTCTCCACCTTACTTGGCAACAAAGGCAGCAATGGGGTCATTTATTGCACATTCAAACTCTCCTGAAATGTAAATGTTCTGGTTACCTGGATAATGGCAGTGTCTCCAACCAAGTGTGTTAAATGAAAACTATTATTGCGAACGCTAGCTCTGCTTTTGATCCTTTAACTTGCCCTTCTCCTGACAACTTTAACACCTCTCGTGTCCAACCTTCAACATCAATGGGGCCTGAAAAAGGAATACTAATGATATAATGTGGTACTACGATGATTTCCAAAATGAATCTATCCATCAAGAATCCAATAAATTACTCAGGTGCATTATGCTAGCACTTTTTAATGTTTTGTTAGTATTCGTCAGAGGGAGGAAGGCAGCATTGGAGTGCATGCAGTATCATTCATTGTCAGCAATATAAAGCAATAAAACACTAGGCTAATAAGTCATGAGCAGTGCTGGATAAAATGTGTTGTCTCTTCAACAAGTGCAGAGAACTTATGTGCAATTATGCATGCCCAGTGACAGTGCACAATTCATCTTTGTTAAGATTCCAGAAGGTTTAACTTTCCATTTCTATACTCATTTGAATGAATGGGAAACGATGGCGCATTCCTTATATCGGTTAACAGAACCTCACCAACTCTACCAATGGCTTTAACCTAGAAAGGATTTAACTTAGTAAGGGCCTTGCTAGATGAGGCCTTAGCGTGCTTTGAGGCGCGGTTTCCCTGCTGTGCGTCCAGATGACGCACAGGGGAATCCGGGGTCAGGCTGCGCTGAAGCCTCCCCTAATGCGCCATAAGCGAAGTCGCTTATGGCGCACCTTTTCTGCAGCCCCGGCCTGAGGCCGGGGCTGTGGAACGTCTAGCAAGGTCCGTGGCTTTTTGCGGCTACTCGCTTACTTGCGAGTAGCCAGGAAAAGCCACGGACTGGGCACAGCGCTCATACGAGCGCTGTGCCCATCGGGCCGGGGGGATCCTGGGGGGGAGATGGGGGGAAGGCCAGACTGGCAGGGGGGGGAAGCCGGACATCGGGGATGGGATGGGGGCGAGGGACAGACAACCGGGGATGGGGCCGAGGGACAGACAACCGGGATGGGATGGGGGGAGGGACAGACAACCGGGGATGGGATGGGGGAGGGACGGACAACCGGGGATGGGATGGGGGGAGGGACGGACAACCGGGGATGGGATGGGATGGGGGGAGGGACGGACAACCGGGGATGGGATGGGGGGGAGGGACGGATAATTTTAGGAAAAAAACCCACTTACCTTCTCCAGAGTCTTTGGGGCGCACGTGGCCCTTTTAACAACAACAACAACAAAAATGGCCGATGCTGCAGGGCTTCCATAGTCCCTGCGCTTCAGCCGTCTAGGAGGTGGGGCGGCGCGCGCGCTAAAGTTAGCGCACCATCGCCCAGCCTCCCTGCTGGCTTATCCGGCTGGGTCTAGCAAGTATGTACTCCAAGTATGTACTTGCATGCACAGTATGTACTCCAAGCCACAGACCTTCCCGTATAGTTTTGTTCAGAGGACCAAATCTGGATGATAGCAGACATAGAGGAAAAATGCCATGGGTCCACCAACTCTAAATATGTCTCTGAACATTTTTTACACACTTACTGAAACTCCCAATAGTTTAGTCACATTTGCAGAGTTCTTCATTTAAGAATCTTTCAGTGTGTTCCTTCAGGCATTTCTGTACATCTTAAAAATCTTTTTGCACTCCACAATCTCCTATAATGTTTCCAAATCCCTCTATCTCATTGTATGCACAGGTAGTGTAAACACTAGCAAACACATTGTAAACACTACGAATCCCATGCTCCAGTGTGGTCATGAGGACTCTCTCTCTCTCTCTCTCTCTCTCTGACACACACACACACACACACACACACACAGAGAGAGAGAGTAATAATCTTGTTGATATAAAACATTCTAGAGGAATATTGCTTCCTTCTTCTGGATGAATATAATTAGAAGCAGATTCCAGGACGGGACGGGACATCAATTTGAAGTCTGATCCCATCTTAACACTTTCAGAGCAAGGCTGCACAATTTAGAGTTGTTATAGATTCTTCATTCCCAGAATAAGGGGTTCATCTATGAACTGTCACAACAAGAACTGAAATCTCATGGTTCGTATTTTTCTTCCCATCTACCTCTGAATTTTTAATCGGGGAAAATTAATCTTTGTAATTGAAGTTTCTGATCTATTCAAAATCTATTCAGGGGCTGCTGGTACCTAGTGTGAAGGATAATTATTTTACTATAACTTCTGACAGTTGCCACAGTGTGTCTTAGGCAGACAAAAATATTATTCTTGCAGAATGCATGCATACACACACACACACACACACACAGAGCTATATTTGATGTGCTATATTTATACCTATTCAACATTCACTATCACTTTGTAACACAACTAATCTGAAGTATTTAAAATACATACATACATACACATATTTAAATTATGACTCATGCCTTCCCCTTCTATAAAACGCTGATGACTTCATTATACATATACTGCTATGTACTTCCCGGAATAATTCCCATTTATTTTGGGAACATGCTCAGTTATTTTTTATTTTAAAAAATCTATTCACTCATAAAAAGGAAACTAGTATGTTTGGCATATATTTATATGCCACCATACTGGTACCAGCCAGAGAAATGAAATGCAGGCTTAGGGTAACTGTTCTTGTTGTCTCCTATCACTCTCTTTTCTTGCTCCCCAACCCCCCCCCCCCCCGGGGGTTGTAATGGGGCAGTCGTTTGAAACTTAATATGGCAAAAACTGAATTGCTTGTTTTTCCTCCTAAACCTTCTCCTCATCTCTCATTCTCTCTTACTGTCAATGATGTTACACTTACTCCAGTCAAGGAAGCTTGTAGTCTTGGCTTTATATTTGATTCTTCGCTCTCCTTTATTCCTCATATTGAGGCAGTAGCTAAATCCTGTCATTTTTTCCTGTATAATATTGCCAGGATTCGATCATTTTTGTCTGTCTCTTCTGCCAAGACTCTTGTTCATGCACTGGTTATTTCTCGGTTGGACTACTGCAACCTTCTTCTCACTGGCCTTCCTTCTTCTCACATCAGTTCATTGGTTTCTGTTCATCACTCTGCTGCTAAGATCATCTTCTTGGCTTTCCGCTCTGACCATGTTACTCCACTTCTGAAATCTCTTCATTGGCTTCCAATTCACTCTAGAATCCAATATAAACTTCTCCTGTTGACCTACAAAGCTTTTCACTGTCTAGCTCCTTCCTATCTTTCCTCTCTCATCTCACACTATTGCCCCGCTCGTGCTCTTGTCCTACTGACAGGACAAGCAAGTTGTGAGCATATTATACCAGCTCTGACATCTTCACACTCGCTGCCAGTGAGCCTCCTGGCTCAAGTCATGGTGTTAGCACTAATATTTATTTGTTTATTTATTTATTTATTTTCTACATTGCCCCATGGCAGAAGAGCTAAAATAATTCATAAAAATTCAAAGTACAACATAATAAAAATAGTCTATTTTTTAAACACAGAAATAGAAAAACAATGTAAACAGCGGAAAAATAAATAAATAAATACTTCCCCCTAGTAGTCCACTTCTAAAACAGCAGACATATGCCTTAGCTAGACCTAAGGTTTATCCCAGGATCATCCCTGCCTGCTCCCAGGATATCCTGTGTTTCATTTACATGAACAGGGATGACCCCAGGACAACCCCAGGCTAAGGCAAAAGATGCCTCGGCTTATGCCATTTCTCTGTGAATTGTGTCCATTGGAACCCAACTGGTTGCAGTTTATTTTATTATGTATATGTAAATTTAGAGTTCTGATATTGTTTTCATAAGTCTTGATAGCCACTCTGGGCTCCTTGTGAGGAAAGGTGGGATATAAATATACTGTGATAAACTGGGAAGGGCAGTAATATATAATATACAACAATATTTTAGATGCCTCTTATTTTAGATGTCTGTGCCCCCAGTTTATTCTGTTCTCTTTGTCCCAATCTTCATCAGCCTTGGTTTCCTCTTTCTTACACTATTTTCATTCTTGCATCAGAGCCACCGAACATCTCTGGTGCAAATCTCACTCTGTCTGATTTTGCTCATTCATTATAAATTCATGCTTTCCTGCTACTAATCTGATCTATTTTTCTGCCAAGCAATCTTACTTTTCTCATCTTATGCTATCATCTTCCTGTGCACAACATCGATTTGCTACTTTCAATTCTCTTCTTCAATCTCTTGCCTACCCATTTTTCCTCAGTTTCTTCAAATACCTCTGCCCAAAATTGTGTTGATAACATTTCTATTATTCTTTCCTCCCTGTTTTCTTCTGATTATAATGTTGTTCTTATTTCTGAGACTTTACCAGATTGTCTTCCTTTCTTCTCCCCACCCCCTTTCACCTTCTCCAGTTTTTGGCTTTAATGTTACTTTTCTTCTTACATCTGTAAAAGCCAATGCTTGTCCTCTTGATCCAGTTCTCTCTGTTGCTTCATCTTTTCCTTTCCCCCTCATATTCTTACTCTCACTCGTCTTCCTTTAAACATGCAGTTGTTTCCAAAATCCCATTGTACTTCAAGGAGTTACTGATGCATCAGTTCTGTAGCCCATGCCTAAAGTGCCGTTTGGGCCTGTTTAGCTGTGCCTCTTGGTTCCCAGGTTGTTTTAGATAAGGCCTTTGGCAAGATGTCAAGGCCACCCAAGAGCAGAGATAAGCTGCTTGTTTATTGTTGAGGATCATAATTTTCCAGCCTATAAGAATGTATGAAGTTATGGGACCATGTCCAGAAAGGGAGCGATCCAGGGGGAAGTAAATAATAGGCGCTTTCCATTCTGTCATCTGCCCATCAATAGAATCACCTTTTTTAAATTCTGAATTTCTGCAATCCCCCCCCCCCCAAATGTGCATTTTCACATGTTAGCCTACAGGGGAAATGCACATTTTTAACCACTTTTTATTTTTTTCCCATATTTTTCTATGATGAAATTTGTGCAAAATTCCTGAAAGTTAGAAAAATGCTAAGCAAGTCCATGGAATCCGCCCAACAAGGGGAAAGGTATTCCACTGCGTAATGTGCAGGACAGATTAATAAAACTCCAAACTCATTTGGTTGTGTTGCAGATTCCTCCAACATCTCTAGTATGGGGTTCCCAGTAGCAGAAGGAGCTTTGAATGTATTGCCTTGCTTTTCTTTGCTTTGTTAGCCTGCTTTAGCTAAATAAACTTATTTCATTCACCCATTGGTGTGTTCTTTGCCTCTGAATATCCCTTCCTCCCACCTAAAAAAGCCCATTGACCAAAGAGTTGGCAAAAGAGATCCCCACCTCCTCTCATTTATTTTCTTTCATCCATCTCCAATTAGTCATGGACATATCTGTCAATCTCAATCTCACCAAGATTGTCTTCTTCTTTTTAGATCAAACTCATTCCATCCTGCTTCTGCAAAGGTTGCTTTTAAAAAATCTATTCAGAAATCCATATCCTTTCCCCATAGTGTATGCATTATCCTATGCATCAGTGTATGCATTTTTTAAAATGCTCATTTTTGAAGGCACACACCCATTGACAAAATCATCTTCGTGCACATTGGGGGGGGATAAGATGCCCCCTTTTTTCTTTGTACTTTTTTCCAATATGTGTATTCCATTAAAACAAATCTTTTTTTGTGGGGGGAGAATACAACATCAGAAATGTTTGTATTTCTCACCAAATATTGTGTTCGGGTCTGCATTCAAGTCTGGGAGATGTGAATTGAGTATATCTGTAAAACAAACAAACAAAGCCTATTTTTTCTTCTTTAGACCCTTTTTACACTGGCTTTTAACCACAACGTTCTACCAAGTGCTGTGTTTTTAGCCTTGAATACTTCTATATGCTAAGTCAAAGGGCTCTTTTCTACTATTATTCTCCTCAATCTTTCATTAGCTTTTGAGTGTAAATAATTCTCTGCTTCTTGGTTCTCTTCGTTGGTCAGGTTTTGATAGGGCTGTGATTCCATTTGGAGGCCTAATCTACATCAAGCAGGATATAGCACTATGAAAGCAGTATGAAAGCGGTATATGGTATGTGTCAATGGGCCCCACCAGTTGTCAGTGCACTTCAATACCATTATAAAGCAGTAGTGGGGCTCCTGCATTTTATATATCGCTTTCATACCACTTTTATAGTGCAATATCCTGCTTGGTGTAGATTAGGCCTGAGTTTCAGTCAGAACTCTAAAGGAGCCAAGGAAGCTGCTGAATCCTACCACCACTACCCAAATGGTTCAGCACCTTGATTAGCTCCTTTTGAATACTGGTTAAAACCCAGATGGAATTACCAAAATCAAAGCCACCAGCCTTGAGACTCTCCCACCTGCCTACCACCATAAAACTTTGTATACTGCAAACTGGCAATTCTTTATCTAGGTGGTGCTGTAGAAATCAAGAAACTTTCATTATTATTATTATTATTATTATTATTATTATTATTATTATTTATATAGCACCATCAATGTACATGGTGCTGTACAGAGTAAAACAGTAAATAGCGAGACCGTCAAGTTGTGGAGGTAGAGATAGGTTATGCTAAAACTGAAACGGGATGGCAAAATCGTCTTCTCCCATGTGTGAAAATCACAGAACATGTGAAATTCCTTGGCATATGTTTTGTATGTGCAATTTTACGGGGACAATTCAGTTTTCTTAGCATTGTTGTGCCACCCAACCGTGGCAGCTAATAGCTTCTATTTTAAAGTGTTTATTTTTCATGGCTTGTCTCTCTCTGATGCTTAACCTGTGAAATAAGTTCTGACCAGTTCAGAAATTGACTGAAGAGTAGACCTGCTAACAATAATACCAAAAAAGAAAAAAAAATGTTTAGGATCAGTCACTTCTTGTTTCACTCACTTCCTCTTCTTCCTCATGCATAATTAATTCAGTGCCTAAGGTTGCGATCCTATACATGTTTTAAAAGGAAAATGTCCTAAAATTCCCAGCGTTCCGCAGCCAGCCATGGGATTGCAACTTGAGAGCGATCCTATCTGGGCTTGGGGAATTTGGCTGCCACTTCCAAAGCCTGGCCAGCTCAAGCCGACAGGGCAGGGAAGTACGAGGGGCAGCTGTGCAGATCTTTGTAGACAGGAATACCCCAATTGAAAACATTGAGGGGGGGAATTAGCAATGGCAGCTGCTGGGGACACAGAAAGGCTTTGGATCCCAAATTGCTTATATAAAGGGTGGCCTAAAAGGGGCCATTTCTGCAACATTACAGCCGTTGATGCCTGTAGCGTTGTGGAAATGCTCCCTTGAAGGCTGCCATTTGCGCAGATAGTTACGGAAAAGAACAAGCCACCCACACGCCGATCCAGCAATTTTTTCAAGACCCAACCGGGCAACTGCATCATCCGTAGTGGCTGGTCAGATGATGGTGGTAAGCAGAGAGAAGCCTGAGAAAGGAAGCTTTGACCGCAGGGCCCACCGCCAAATGGACTCCCTAGAGCTTCTTATTTCAGCACTAGTTGACAATGCACTTTTTCTATTCAGAATTTAACCAGAACAATTGCAAATCTACCACATCATTGCTAGCAAAGTCAACTGCCCTCTCTCTCCCTCTCTCACACTCTCTTTTATTTTATTTATTTATTTTGAGAATAAGGCCCTTTCTACACCATATGGGTGTAGAGGGAGGGAGAGACGGAGGGGCGATCCAGGACTTACCTCCTTCCGGGATCGTCCCAAGTGTCCAAATGGCCAGTGCAGCATCCAGGATGGGAGGAGGGACATCGCATAAGTCAAGGCGGCCATTTTTTTTAAAGCTACAGGTGCTGGAGCGCACTCATACTCCAGAAAAAGGTAAGTGCAAAAAACAAAACAAAAACCACTTCCGCTCCCCCACCCCCACCCCAATTCCTCCTGGCCTGGCTCCTTCCCTCTACTAATCCCCGTTACTTGTGGGGAGGAGGGAAGAAGCCGGGATGGGCAGCCACACACCTCCTGTGGTCTCAGGATGATCCCAAGACTGTGGGAGGAATTGGGATTATCCCAGGGGTTATTTATTGCATGCTTGTCATCCCCCCTCCCCCGCTCTCAGGAGTCCCTGTGCATCATTTGGGTGCACAGGGACTCAGCAGTGACCAGTCCGGATTTTCAGGCTGGTGTAGAAATGGCTTACGTAAATAACACTCATGCACTGGCTAAGATCCGCAGCCAAAAGTCAAATAGAGCTCTTGAGTAGGTCGTCTGACAGCAGGCAAGCCACGCGTCACTTGGCAATCGGTCGTTTGTACAGAGAATCTCTAAAAGCCTGCTTGACTTTTTGCAAAGATGCTGAGATTTCCATCCCCAGAAAGAAGGATGAAGTGACTCTTCATTAAAGAAGGGAAATCCGCCTTGGAATAGCTTAGCCAGATTTTCTTGCACGCTTTGTCAAGTGATATTTCTGGGATGTAGTAAATCACTCATTTTGCCCAAGAGCTGTTGTATATCAGCGAGGCACACATGTTATAAGTATGCAACCAGAAAGGGACAGAGAAGCAAAATAAAGTATAGGAAATTGAATCTTAGCCATTCCATCAATCAAAAGCATCTAAAAGAGGAGAAAAATAACATGTATCTGGTGCGGCTTTGATTTATGAGCTGCAGGATGACACTTCATAAAACAAAATACAAATACAAATAAGAATAAAGAAGCAGTTATTCATTGAGTTGCTAGAAAAATATATACTGAAAAATAGTAATAACAGCAATGCTTGTAGGAAAATATGGGAAATTGTGCAATACCTCACCATACAGAAACTTGATCAAGTAGCAGAAAAGGAAGCACATTTTTATATCTTTTAAAAAGAGAAAAAAAGCCCTGTACAGCTTGGCTTGGGACTGCTCAGTTTGAGACTTCATAAATTTAAAAATGTATTAGGTGGTACAGAGATGAACGCTTAAGGCTACAATCATGTGGTCCCTCCCAAGCCATAACGTTGTGCTGGAAAATCCCTGCAATGCCTTAGTAAGAATTCCAAACTGAGATGTTTCCTGGGTCTCATCTTCACAAGTATGGGAGCAGCGCACATTGTTGTTATTCTCGGCAGGATGCTGAAATTGGATCCGGTCCATCAGTGCTACATGGTAAAGCCAGTCGTCCCTAAAACCTGGCTTTTCAGTGCTGGAAAAGGCATACTTCCAGTAGGGCAGGAGCAGAATCAACATAATCCAGAGACGAGCTAGTTAGCTGCCCCTCTCCTGCCATTAAAGTTTAATGAATGGGAATAGGGAGTTGGGGCATGTCTACATCAGGGGAGGGGGAGGATCTCACGATATGCTAATCATGAGATCCTCCCCCTCAGTCCACATGGGCCGCGTGATGTCCTGGGATTTGCGCCCGTTGCGTTGTTTTTTTTTTTACATGAAGAGCTGGAGTGCACTCGCGCTCCAGCAAAAAGTAAAAGGTTAAAAAAAAGCACCCATTCCCATTCCTCCCACCCTGCCCCCAATGGGCAATGAGTGTCTGAAGAGCTCTGTGCCCCATGTCCGGTTCCCAGCTCCTCACATTTACTTGTGAGGAGCTGGGACAAAACCGGGACAGATGCTCACACCTCCCGTGGTCTCAAGATGATCCCGAGACCACAGGAAAAATTGGGCTAAAAGCCATCCAGGGTAATCCTGGGGAAATGGAGGGATCTTCCCTCCCTGCCCCCGGGAAACCCTGTGCCTCATGTGTAGAGATGCCCTAAGTAACCCACAATACTAATTCCACATTAGAGCACCCCTATGCAGGACACAGAATAACAGGCTGAAGTTACAGGAAGCCAGATGCTGGCTGGACATCAGAAAAAACTTCCTGACTGTTAGAGCAGTACGGCAATGGAACCAGTTACCTAGGGAGGTTGTGAGCTCTCCCACACTAGAGGCATTCAAGAGGCATCTGGACAAGCATCTGTTAGGTATGCTATAGGGTGGATTCCTGCATTGAGCGGGGGTTGGACTCGATGGCCTTATAGGCCCCTTCCAACTCTACTATTCTATGATTCTATGCCACAAATAAACCCCACTCCAAAAAGTATCACACCCATCCTAAAACTACTTCAGAGAACCCCATTAACGCAGCTCCCAACTGTAGAGCTGCACAGCTCCGGAGCTAACACCACATCACACAAAGCGACTTTACACAGTCCCTTTGCAACTATGGAGCTGCACAACTCCAGAGCTAACACTACATCACAGAAGCGAATTCACAAAGTTCTGAATAAATGTAGGAAGCACATAGACGTCTCTCAATGGGAATGCTAATGGATTGAATGGGGGGAGGACCAGGCAACATCACGGCCAGGTCACCGGCATGGGCAGGATTTAATGTGGTGGCATGGAGGTACACTGCAGATCAAGCACCTGGGAGCCGTTTTCACTAAAAATATATGGTGGCTTTTCCCGGCAGAAGCAGCTGGTTGGGAGCATGCTGGCCACAATGGTCTTAGCTAGACCTACCTGTTATTCTGCGACGGAAGAATGAAGGTCTTGAAATGTTTTTATCGTGAGATCCCCCGTTTACACGCGGCGCGCAACAACCTCAGAGGAAGAGGCGTTGTGCCCACCATTTTTTGTTTTTTAAAGGGACAACAGTACACGAACGCTCGTCCGCAGAAGGTAGGTGTTTTTTTTAAAAAAATATATTATTTTCCTCGCTCCACCCACCCTCCTGAGGAGCTCTGCGCTCTGTGCGTGGATCCCGGCTCCTCATGAGGAACCGCAAGGAGCCGGGACAAACTGTGGTGCCTGGCGACATGTTCCACGGTTTCGGGCTCAGCCTGAGACCATGGAAAACCCGGGCCTAAAGGGTAGGGCAAGATCCCTGGGCAAGGGAAAGATCATCCCTCCCTGATCCCAGAATCCCCTTTGCATCATGTGGACACACACGGACAATTCCAGGGATTGCCCCAAGATTTTGCCCCGTCTAGCTATGGCCAACATCATGTGCTACAAAGGACCTCACAATGCAGCCAAGCTGCAGGAAAACCCTTGTGAAGAGAGTCTCCTGATGTTAGAACCCCACTTCTGGCTCTGACCCACCACCAGAGAGGTTTCCACGATGGCTTCCTCTACAAGGTCAGAAATCTGGGTGTGTTGAGGGCATGCCAGTGGCCAAGGAAGCTTAAACTTTTGCAGCCCTCAACCATGCCCCGGCACAGCGGGGAAGTTAGACTAGTGCTGAGATTTGTCTAGCTGATTTTTCCTCTTGAGGGGCAGGGAGCAAGAGGGAGCAAGATAAAGAAAGGCAAGAAAATGGACAAACAAACATTGTTGTACAGCTTAAAGCACTGGAGGCATTCAGGAATTTGATGGATTATTGGACCAAAACACATTTTAATGGAATGTGTATTAACAAAGCCAATAATAAGTGTTGAATGTATTTAAATAATAATAAAAGAAACTTACATAAGCCTTACCAGCTTTTTGTTTTGATTTTTCCTAATATCCAAAGCTGTGACTTGAACTCCAAGGAGTCTCTGCAAAATCCCAGTCAATGACTTCTCACATTGTAATAAGGTGTCATTTCCCCTTCTTCTAATATGCAGTCTCTCAGAACTCTTTGTGATTTTCTAGGAAAAGGAAAGGAACCTCTTGTGCAAGCACTTGAGTCATTACTGACTCCTAGAGGGATGCCTGCTTTTGCTGACATTTTCCTGGCAGACTTTGTAGCAGGGTGGTTTGCCATTGCCTTCCCCAGTTGCAGTTACCTTTCTTCCAGCTAGCTGGGTACTCATTTTACCAACCTCGGAAGGATGGAAGGCTGAGTCAACCCGAGCTGGCTGCCTGCTGGGATTGAACTCAGGCCGTGGGGAGAGTTTCGGCTGCAGTAACTGCCACTTACTGCGCCACATGAGGCTATATATAATATTACTGTTTGTTCCCCCCAAACAATGCATGTCTTTGATGTAATGAAAAGGAAAACTCATAGAATCATAGAATAGTAGAGTTGGAAGGGGCCCATAAGACCATCGAGTCCAACCCCCTGTTCAATGCAGAAATCCATCATATACTTAAAAGATGGCTGTCCATCTTGAAGGCCTCTAGTATGGGAGAGTCCATGATCTCCCTAGGTAATTGGTTTCATTGATGTACTCCTCTAACAGTCAGGAAGCTTTTCCTGATGTCTAGTTGGAATCTGGCTTCCTGTAACTTGAGCCCATTCTTCTGTATCCTGCACAAAAAATGATATAAATCACAATTGGATCAGTTTAACAGTTTATTGAATACACAAAAAATGATATAAGAAGGTAGGAAGAATAAACAAAGAAAGTTCAAAGCAGTTGTCCACCTGCTTGTATGTCTGGGTCCCCAAGACATCCTGAACGCCCCTCCTCGGGACTGAAGCAGATTCTCCCGGCTGGTTTGCGTCTCCCCCTGAAGCGAGACTGACTAAATCCCTTTGTTCTCAAGTTTATATAGGTTGAGAAATTCTGCCCTGGGAACTTAATGAGCTGCCTTCAGAGAGCCAAACTTTCCCAAGTGAAAGGAAGAAGAATCCCAGGTTAAGGGATGAGGTAATGCACAACACCCTTATTACTGAAAGCAGAGGCAAAAAGATAAGGAGCTACAGCTCCCTGGCACTAATTGGTGAGGTAATGGGGAAGGTCAGAAAGCTTTGCTACTGAAGAAGCTTACTTCAGCTACCTGAAGCCTTCAAAAAGCTACTCACTACATTTGACTATACTAGCTTCTATCCATGTGTAATATGATCATAAATACTTTGGATATTGATATATGGCTGTATACTAGACAGGTGCAAAAGTAAGGAAAACCCCGTGGGGGAGTAAAAAGAAGCCAAAGGCAAAGGTAGAACCAGGCAATCTTCAAAATGGAATATTTACAAAAGTTTATTTACAGTGCCAAGGTGCCGCCTACGCGTTTCGAATGCAAACTGCGCTCTTCCTCAGGGCTGTTATCTAAAATATAAATAAAAAAGTCCTTTGAATCATAATATTTACAAATAGAGGTGTTTTACAAGTTTATGTACCTAAAAATACTTTAAAAAACTTATGTATATCCAGACATACAAATTGTAATCAAAAGGTGTAATACATCATTATTCAGTTAATTAAAGTATATATACAAAAACATATACCAACCAGGAGTAAATGTTTTTGTATATATACTTTAATTAACTGAATAATCATGTATTACACCTTTTGATTACAATTTGTATGTCTGGATATACATAAGTTTTTTTAAGTATTTTTAGGTACATAAACTTGTAAAACACCTCTATTTGTAAATATTATGATTCAAAGGACTTTTTTATTTATATTTTAGATAATAGCCCTGAGGAAGAGCGCAGTTTGCATTCGAAATGCGTAGGCGGCACCTTGGCACTGTAAATAAACTTTTGTAAATATTTCGTTTTGAAGATTGCCTGGTTCTACCTTTGCCTTTGGCTTCTTTTTACTCACTCTGTATACTAGACAGACCTTTGATAACTCACTAAGGGCATGTCTAGACGAGGTGGGTGGAGGGGTATATCACAATTTTATGATCGTCAGATCATCCCGCTCATCTACACGCAGCGTGCGACGTCCCAAGAGGAAGAGGACTTTGCAGCCGCCATTTTTAAAAAAAGGAACAGGAGCTGGAATGCACCAGTGCAAAGGTTAGTGGAGTTTTTTTTTTAAAAAAAATCCCTGAACCTGCTCCCCCCGCACCCTGATCGTCACGGAGCAGTGCAGAGCTCCACCCCCATGTCCGGGTCTCCGCATTTTCTTGCGAGGAGCCAGGACAAAACCGCGACAGCGGGCCACACGTACCGCGGTCTCAGGGTCATCCCAAGATCGTGGGAAAAACCAGGATGGAAGGTTAGGGCCATATCCCTGGGAAAGGGAGGAATCATCCCTCCCTCCTCCTGGGATCCCGTGTGTGTCATGTGAATGCACAGGGACGATCCAGGGGCGATCCCCGGATCCCCATCTAGACATGCCCAAAGCCTCCTTGCCATTTCTTTTGGTCAAAACCACTATAGGGTCCTTTTACCTAACGATGGGAAGAGGCTGAACTATTCCTTCCCACCCCGGCCTCCAGTTACAGTTATATGTGTAAATGTGTGTGTCTACACAACACACAAACACACTCACTAAATTGGAGAGAATTTACTATGGTCACAACCAAACATGGAATGTGAATGGTGTGTATGTGGTTGAGTTTAGAGGGAGAATCAGATGTTTTAGTGCCTAGAACTATTTAAATGATATCTGAAGGAATTGGGTCAATTTGGCTGGATCTAGTCACATTTCCAACAAACTTAGCTGCTGGCTAATAGGGAAGAGAAGGCCATACGAAATAATAGTAATAATAATCATGCGTCAGGCATTTGGGGCCGGATGGCTGGGATATTTTTTTGTCTATCCCTGGTGTATGTTCTCACAGTACTATACATCCTTTTCTTTCTACAAGAGAGCTGGCAACCAATGTTCAGCAACTGTATAAATAAATATGTACACTGCTTGCCACACAGAAAATTGTGACCGCAAGCTTCCTAGTAGAATTACCCTCAACGTGCAGCGGCCATTAAGAAATAATCTGTCCCTTCAAAAAATAAAGTGACACACTGGAGCTACAGAATGTGCCTTGTGGGGAAAGTTCTTTTCCCTTTGTAATGCAGCCTGTCAAGCTGAATCATGTCCCAAATATATCCTTCGCAAAATGGCCGACTGCAATCCAGGCAAGGGACATCTCATTCCTGTGCCATTCTCTTCCCCCGCTTGCCTCCCTAACACACACACCCAGTCTGCTGTTGCCATGAACACTCTTGCTGCCATGTGTCCTGCCCCATGTGTCTGTCTTTACAAACGTGCTCGGCTGTTTCCATGGATACCCTCATCTGGAAAGTGTTTGGCTTCCTTTCCAAAGGGAAGCACCTTCACCTGTCTCAGGAGACAATGTAATGTCATTGACTTGAGGCAATCATTTTAATAAAGCGAGGAAAAACATGGCTCCAAAGACTGCAGACCTCCTTCACTCACACATTCATTCAGGGAGGAACCGACTACATTTCTCATATTCCAGAACCACTTTGGTCCTTCTTTTAATATATCTCGGTGCAATTTCCAGCCCCGAATGCTCAGTCCATACATATAGCTCTATGTCTTAAATCCAAAAACAAAGCCAAACCATATATGGTTGGCCAGAAGCAAAATGGGAGAGCAAATGTTCTGCCTGCAAACAGTTTCCGGTTCAATTTCTGGCATCTCTAGGATGGGCTGTAAATGACTCCTGTCTGAAACTGAGGAGAACTGCTGCCAGTCAGCATAGACAATTCTGACGTAATTGTTTGACTAGGACTCAATTGTTTGGCTTGGTGTAGGGCGGCTGTCTCTGTTTCTAGACATCATTCTACATATCGCAGCTTGCAGTGCAGATTTTCACTTAGTAAACCCTTTATGGTGAACCACTTGGCAGGTCCATGTGGCATGAAACAGCCTCCTCATGGTTTGGATTTAAACCAACATTTGCCACACATCTTGTATTCTCCTGCCATGCAATGACAATCTGTCCCTGCTCAGAGACGCCCTTTCCTGTGATGCCTACTTCAATGGAAGAAAATAGTGCAACCTAGGCATGGATTCTAGGGGCTAGTGCTAACTCTTGAAAGACATTTTATGATGCGCAACTCAGACCAATTCAGAGGCTCCTGGTTTGATTCGGATCTGAGCCTAAAGTGATATTCGGTAATCTGAAGCTTCGTGTTTTGCATTGACTGCCATAGGAAATGCACAAAGATTCTAACATTTGTACTTTGCTAAAAGAATTCAGGTTCTATAAGGGCTAGAGACTTCTTTTCTTAAAAAGAAAGAAAGCTGGGAGTCTGGAGATTATGGCCCATCCAGGGAGGTAGTCCACTGCCCCCCTTGCCCCCCTCTACAGACACCCATGTTCTCAGTTACTTGCCATTGGGTCAGGAAATAAAGAACTGCAGCACCCAAGTCATAAAAGCTGAAACACTGATTTGCCATTATGATACAGGAGGGGAAAACCTGTGGGCTGCCAGGTGTGGTTGAGCTATTACTCCTGTCATAACATAAAATGAGCCCTGCAGGATCAAACCAAGGGTTGATCTAGTCCAGCATTCTGTTCACACAGGAGGAAACCAGTTTCCCATGGGAAACCCAAAAGCAGGACACAAGTGCAACAGAACCCTCCTACCCATGTTCCCCAGGAACTGGTGTACATAGGCATACTGCCTCTGATACTGAAAGTAGCATATAGCCATCAGGAGTAGTAGCCATGGATAGCCTTCTCCTCCACAAATTTGTATAATCCCCTTTTTTGGTCATATGGGCTGGGGCTGATGGGAATTGGAATCCAACAACATTTGAAGGGCCACAGCTTCCACACATTATAAAACCATACACAATGCATTTTAATTTCTATGTAAATGGGTATTTCTTCTAAACATGCTTAAGCGCATGGATAGTTGGCATGGAGGGATTGGACAGTGACTGAGCTGGGGACGCAGAGGTGGGGGAGAGAAGCCTAGGAGGCAAGAAGGTGCTTTATTGAGGTTAATTTCAGCAGAGGAAGGAGAAGGGCTTATTACTGCATATTTGTATGAAGGTGAGTGAAAGCCCTTGAAGAAGGAATGGTATTTCCGAAACGTGTTGGGCAGAATAAATGCCTTTGGCACTTGGAGAATCACTTCTCTCTCTCTTGTTTCTGTGCTTTATCAAGAATACGATTTGGCTAGGGATGGATGCCTCCTGTATAATTTGCAGGTAATCATGATGCTCCAAAAACTCTCATATATGTATCAAGTAGAGGGCCACAGAACACCAGATCACATCAATGGAATTACCTTGGTCATAAACCAACTTGCTTTGTTTGAAGGAAGACTTTGCTTCTACATGCAAGAATCAGTTTAGTCTTTGTATTTGGATAAGTTCATACAGGCTCCTGTTTTGCACTGCAGATGCAAGTGTAACCAGGGCTAGTTTAAATCACATATTAGGATCAATATTTTCCCAATGTCATCAACCACCCTATTAGTTTTTCATATAATTAGATAATTTTTAACCCATTTGACAAGTTTGCTTACTACAAATAATACTGTAAAACTAATAAGCCTGGGATTATTATTTGTGTGGTACTAAAGATTTTGCTGCTATGCACTAGGGACAGCTTAAAAGTGAATGCAAACCCATGAGATAATTAAGCATACTAAATAAATGCATTCCTGGGATTGCTTATGCAGCATATGTGACGAAGGCCAAAACTGTCTAGGAAAGTGTTGTCCCCCACAACCCCATTTTTTTCCCAAGGAAAAACATCTCTTCTAAGATATAAATTAAATTATTTGTCTAAACTCACATTTTTAGACCTTTCTTTGGGCCAGTGTACAGTGTGTGAGTATTTACAATGCACATTTTCAAATTCTTTAAATATCAACCCTGAGGAAGCCAAGCAGGATCAGGATCACAGCCATAGCGAGAAAGAGGTTAACCCTTCCTCCCTGCACCACAGGTCCTGCTGAAAATTATGGCCCTGAAGCTGACATGAACTCAAGGACGGAAGAGTCTATTGGCACCACCAAACGTTAACCAATGGTGCCCAAGGTGTGCTGTGATCCCAATTCTGCTCCCCTCCCCCAAGATTTAAAGAATAAAAGGGGGCACTCTTTAGATGCTGACGTTGGCCTCATCTACACCAACCACCATTTTGCAAAGGAGGCGGAGTGGTTGAGAGTTGAGAGTTTTCCCAGATCCGCAATCACAGCTCATGGGGCACACACGAGGGACGTTTCCTGCAAGTAAAGGAGAACCATTGCGCAAGAACATGTGCACTGTGATGGCAGTTCTGAATGTGTATCAGCAGAAGTGGGCAGGACTAGGCTGATGGGTACGGGGCACAGATTATTATTTTTTAAGAACTCTGAGAGATGCGCACCAGTGCAGACATGTAGCAACACAAGGGGGGATAGGTACTGTGTCGAAAATGCGCTGCTGCGCATATATATATATATATATATATATATATATATATATATATTTAAAAAAAACACTCAGGAATGAAACATGGCAATGCCCATGCAGATGCCCCTCACACCGGGTCGGCTGTTCACTGAGCCAGGAGCTCATGCTGATCAACAGCTTCGCGAGGGGTGTGTGTGTCACACTGGGATTGCAGTGAGAGAGCTGAGAAAAGCTCTACAAAACCAGTCAGTGATATTCCTGAACAACTAAGTGGTGGAGCCGAGATCCCAGCAGGATCAGCTGTACATCATGTGGCCCAGTAGGGACAACATTGATATTATCCTGGAATAAGCATCTGGTATAGACACTGCCACACTTTTGACATCACAAGTAGTTTGATTCTTGGATGGTATTTTTTTGCATGTGAGTGTTTTCAATCAATTGCCTATCTGAATGGAAATGGAGATGGTTCAGTCCCTTCCAAGACTGTACAACCACATCCAGTAAATATTTGAATTGGCCCAAGAATTAAACTCCAAAAAGTGATAGTGCCTTTATTTTAAACCACTTCCAGTTGCTAGAAGAATATTAAAGCCCTTCTTACAGTATGCAGAAGAATTTCAGCATAAAATTGCTAAGCACCAAGGGAATGGTCAGATGTTGGACTCCACATCTGCCCATGGCTCCGGGAAGGGGAATCTGTCATCTATAGTCCCTGGGAGACTGTCCATAATATTGCTATGCCCAATAATGTACCGGAAGTATTTTGACCATTGTAGGTCAAAAATTGATATTCCCGTATAACTGCTTGTGTAAACAAGACTTTGGAGTGCTGATTTCTCTCACTTGCTTTGCATTTAAACTCAGGTTTTCTTTCATTCCCCCCACCCACCCAGCTTTGTAAATCTGACACAGAAGAAAGGTCTGTTAAGATCAAACGCTGACACACACTCATCAAAAGGAGTTGGTCTAATGAAATAGATCACCCTTCACACTTTTATGAGCTTCAGATGTTTCTCTGGCAGAATCTGAATAAATTTCAGGAGTCTGGTGTAATCTCTTGTGAGTGATACATCAACAGAGTGATGGAGTCCTCTGTTGCCACTGTGAGAAACAGAAGAGGCTTAACATGATGGCCTATCAAGCAGCCACCATAAAAAGCAGCCACAGTCAATTAATAAACCTTTAAGTCTTAATTGAGGGGGGGGACCTCTGACACAGGCCATAGCTAGACGGGGCGATATCCTGGGGCGATCCCTGGGTTTGTCCCTGTGCATCCACATGACGCACAGGAGATCCCTGGAGCAGGGAGGGATGATCCCTCCTTTTCCCCGGGATCTCGCCCTAGCCTTTGAGCCTGCTTTTTCTGCAGTCTCAGGCTGATCCCGAGACCATGGAACGTGTGTGAGGGTGTTGCGGTTTGTCCTGGCTCATTGTGGTTACTTGCGAGGAGCCAGGACCCGTGCATGGAGTGCAGAGCTCCTCAGGCACTCTGTGCCCATCGGGGGTGGGGTGGGGGGAGCAGGAAAAATTATTTTAAATAAAAAACCTTACCTTTTGCACACGAACGTTCATGGGCTCTTCTTCTTTAACAAAAAATAAATAAAAATGGCCAGCACAATGTCCTCTCCCTCTGAGGCTGTTGTGCGCCACGTGTAAACAGAGGGGGAGATCTCACAATAAAAATATTGTGAGATCCTCACCCCTTCATTGCGCTAGACCAGATAAGTCTAGCTGAGGCCACAGTCTAAGTTTGCTTATGGGGATCTGATTCAAGGTATTCCATGTTTTCTTCCTTAACAGATATTTTCTGGTATGAAAAAACACAAAAGAAGCAATGGAAAAGCATCAAAGGGTAACCATGTGAAGACAACGTCATCTGGACCCCCTGTACAGTTCCATGAATGAGGCACTGCAATTACACAACAAACACCTCTGCAGGAAGCATCCTACATCACCAAAGAAGTCACCACAGCTTCTTTTTTAGGTGATTTCTCATTTGGGTTATCCAGCTAGCCAAAATAAAGTACTATGCAAGAAGCCAAACTAAAGTACTATGAAAATAAAGTACTATGATCTGTTTCCCATGCTGAGGGCTGCTTCAAATGTTTCAGATTTCCTAAATAGGAAAAAAAATCTATGTAGAAAAATCATGCAAACCATGTATAGATGGTTGGCATCTGACATCAGTAACATACACAATAGCTTCCCAGTGTGGGTGTCTCTGCTGTGCAGAAGCACATGAAATGGATTTTTGTAAGTATAGATACATTTGGTTAGATTCCTGATATCATTCCTGGGACTCGTGAGTTCATTACACTTCAGTATGCACACTTGTAGCTTGTAGCTAAGATCATAAGAATGTAAGAAGAGCCATTCTGGATCAGACTGAGGGTCCAACTAGACCAGCACTCTGTTCACTGAGTGGCCAGCTAACTGTCAACCAGGGACCAACAAAGCAGGACATGACGCATCAGCACCCTCCCACCCATCTTCACCAGCAACTGGTGTATACAGGCTTACGGCCTCTGATCCTGGAGGTAGCACATAGGCATCAGGACTAGCAACCATTGATAGCCTTCTTCTCCAGGAATATATCCAATGCCCTTTGAAAACCGTCCAAATTGGTAGTCATCACTACATTTTGTGGTAGTGAGTTCCATAATTTAACTATGCGCTGTGTGAAGAAGTACGTCCTCTTATTTGTCCTGGATCTCCCACCAATCAGCTTCATGGGAGGACCCCATTGGGTTCTAGTATTATGGGAGAGGGAGAAAACTGTCTCCCTATCCACATTCTCCCCATCATGCATAATTTTGTACACCTCTATTATGTCTCCCCTTAGCCTCCAGTTTTCCAAGCTAAACAATCCCAGTTGTTGTAACCTTCCCTCATCACAGGGGAGATGCTACAGCCCCTTAATCATTCTAGTTGTCCTTTTCTGCACTTTTTCCAAGCTCTATAATATCTTTTTTTAGGTGTGGTGACCAGAACAGTACACAATATTCTAAGTGAGGTTGCACCATAGATTTGTTTAAAGGCAGTATGATACTGGCAGGTTTATTCTCAATTCCTTTTCTAATAATGCCTAACATAGAGTTTGCCTTTTTTTTTTTTACAGTGGCTGCACACTGGGTTGTGTCTGGCTAATGGCAGCTCGTCTTCCTCCTTTCCCCTTTCAGTAGGGGTTCCGCAAGGCTCGGTGCTTGGCCCATTGTTGTTTTCCTTATACATGTTGCCCTTGGGCAAGCTTCTTCAATCTCATGGCCTCCAATATCATCTGTACGCCGATGATACACAACTATATCTGTCATCTCCGGAACTTTCTCCTGATGTTCACGATCGTATCTCGGCATGTCTTTCAGATATCTCAGCTTGGCTGCTTCATCGTCGTTTGAAACTCAATATGGCAAAGACTGAATTGCTCGTTTTTCCTCCTAAACCTTCTCCTCATCTCTCATTCTCTCTTACTGTCAATGATGTTACGCTTACTCCGGTCAAGGAAGCTCGTAGCCTTGGCTTTATATTTGACTCCTCGCTCTCCTTTATTCCTCATATTGAGGCAGTAGCTAAATCTTGTCGATTTTTCCTGTATAATATTGCCAGGATTCGATCATTTTTGTCTATCTCTTCCGCCAAGACGCTTGTTCATGCACTGGTTATTTCACAGTTGGACTACTGCAACCTTCTTCTCTCTGGCCTTCCTTCTTCTCACATCAGTCCGTTGGTTTCTGTTCACCACTCTGCCGCAAAGATCATCTTCTTGGCTCGCCGCTCTGACCATGTTACTCCGCTTCTGAAATCTCTTCATTGGCTTCCAATTCACTTCAGAATCCAATATAAACTTCTCCTGTTAACCTTCAAAGCTTTTCACGGTCTAGCTCCTTCCTATCTCTCCTCTCTCATCTCACACTATTGCCCCGCTCGTGCTCTTCGCTCCTCTGATGCCATGTTTCTCGCCTGCCCAAGGGCCTCTACTTCCCTTGCTCGGCTCCGTCCATTTTCTTCTGCTGCCCCTTACGCCTGGAACGCTCTTCCAGAACATTTGAGAAATACAAGTTCAATCGCAGCTTTTAAAGCTCAACTAAAAACTTTTCTTTTTCCTAAAGCTTTTAAAACTTGATGCTGTGCAGACTTAATACTGTTAGTTTTACCCTACCCTGTGCCTGCTTACCCTACCCTGTGCCTGTTTGCATTCTCTTCCCCTCCTTATTGTTTTACTATGATTTTATTAGATTGTAAGCCTATGCGGCAGAGTCTTGCTATTTACTGTTTTACTCTGTACAGCACCATGTACATTGATGGTGCTATATAAATAAATAATAATAATAATAATAATTTCCATTGAGCTGTCCACCATAACCCCAAAATTACTTTCTTGTTCGGTCACCATCAGCTCAGATCTCATCAGGTTATACTTAAAGTTGAGGTTCTTTGCCCCAACATGTATCACCTTACACTTGCTTACATTGAGCCCCATCTGTCATTTGGATGCTCACTCTCACAGCTAGGAGAGAACCCTTTGAAGCTACCTTTTGTTTGTAAATTTGACTACAGAGAACATTGTGTCTGCCATTACCAGTTCCTTGCAAGAGGCTGTTAAAGATTTCTTTTGTTCTCTTGTTGGGGTTGGCTTTTACTGGGGAGCTGTGAAGTATGAGTGATCAATCTTGGTGGTGGAATGCAGGCTTGTCGTATGTGATCTGTGGTGCAGCAGCCACACAAAATGAAAAAAATGGACATTTTATTGTATCCTGTTCTATGTCCCAATACTGCTTTTTCATCCACTGTGACCATAAGAAAATGCAGACACAACTATTCTAATGAGAAGCGGTTGCAGCATAGAATACAATTTGCATAAACTGTCCTGAAGTGTAAGAGCTGAGCAGCATACTCAGGAGAACCATGTCGTAAAGCGCTCCTGGGACTCTACTAGGTGATGTACAGATACTGTAAATTCCGTTCCATCTGAGTTACTCAGATTGTCAAGTGCCTTTCATTCCGTCATCCGTTCATTGACAGAATTGGATTTTTTTGTCCAAAGTTCCATAAATTCATATTTCTGCACCTTCGCACATGCAAAAATGTGACAATCCATCTCAAAATGTGCAGATCCCCTGCCCCATGCACATTTTCTTGCTTTAGCCTATAGGGGAAATGCACATTTTTCGCCATGATGATAATGATGATGATGATGATGTTACATATTTTTCTGCAACTAAATTAATGTAGAATTCTGGAAAGCAAAAAAGCAGTCTGCATGCCCGTGGAATCTGTGCAACTCAGGAAAAAACGGTCTGCTGGTAGAATCCAGAAGTTAGATTCAAAGAAATCTGAACTCATTTGATTCTGCTGTGGATCTCTCCAACATCCCTTAACTCTACCAATTTAGAATGAAAGGCGGCAGCAGGGGTGAGCTCTGTATACCTTGACTGAATGCTTCTCCTTATAAAACAAAAAACAGAAAACCTCCATGCACACAGAAAGCTAGTATGTCATGGAGATAATGAGTCTGCAATCCTTCCCTCTGATATGTTAGATTTCCTTAATGAGGGAAAATTAGATAAGGGTACGTTCCAACGTATGGTTGCAAATCTGTACCATGTGATTCTTCCTGAACATGTGGATTAGCCAGAAGTCACACTTCCCTGCTTTTGGGGTGATGCTTAAGGTTTTGTAGATACATTTCATCACTGCTAAATTTTCTGTTCACATCCCATATGTGGCTTAACATTCTTTAATAATAAAACACTTAGCACAGTATTAAAAAATAAATAAATCGGAAAACAATATCTTGAAAAAAAGGCTTCAGTGAACAATCTACATTAGACAAAGTCGAATGCAGGAAGAGGTCAAGGACTGCAATGTAAGGAACAGAGAAAGGTTAGAAGAGGTGGTTGTCAGGGTAAGGACATATGGTAGAGATATGGGAGGTTTAGAAACAGATTTGTTGAACAAGTGGGTCTTATATCATCATTATATATAATGCTTTCCGAGCGTTCAAAGTATTCACACACATTACGTCAGTAATTCTTGCAATAACCCTTCAAGAGTGGCCAATATTATTGTCCTCATTCTACAGATGAGAGACAGGCCGTTGCTAGACAAGGGTTTAGCCCGGTGCGAGGCCTGGGCTCCCTGCTGTGCGTGCAGACAACGCACAGGGGATCCCAGGGTCAGGCCGGGCTAAACCCTCCCTTGACCCGGGATAACCAGATCCGCTTATGGCCCGGTTTTTCCGTAGCCCCGGGCTGAGCCCAGGGCTGCGGAAAGTCTAGTTATTTCCATGGCTTTTCCCGGCTGCTCGCTTACTCGCAAGTAGCTGAGAGAAGGCACGCACTGTGCCCATCGGGATGGGGGCGAGATCACAGACCGGGGGGGGGGGCAGAAGGGACATCGGACATGGCGAGTGGGAGAGCGAGTGGGGATGGTGGACAGGTGAGGGGGGGTGGACATGGCAAGCAGGGGGGTGGATGGGCGAGCGAGTGAGCGAGTGGGCGAGTGGGGGGGAAGCGGGAGAGCGAGCGGAAGAGCAAGGGGGAGAGTGGGGGGGGCGAGCGGGAGAGCGAGCGGGAGAGCGAGGGGGTGAGGGGGGGGTGAGCGGATGGACGGGTGAGTGAGGGGGTGACCGGGGGGCATCATACATTGGGGGGAATCGGGGGGAGCGGGGAACCCTTTTTTTAAAAAAACAAGGACTTACCTTTTCGTTGTTGCGCTCCTGCGCACATGGCCCTTTAAGGTTTTTTTAAAATGCAAGACACGAGGGGGTTTCCTTTCCCCGTCGCGTCTTACATGTAGAAAAGGGCAATGGCTTGCGCTAGCTGCAGCGTGGCCTCGCTCCTTCTCCTCTCCGCATTAACAGGTAGGTCTAGCAAGGCCCTGAGAGTTTGCCTACTCCTGCCACCACCACCCACCCCGGGTGCAATTATGGCTGCAATGAGACTTTGGCCTCGTCTACACCAAGCAGGATATTGCAGTATGAAAGCGGTATGCAAGTGGTATATAAAAGGCAGGAGCCACACCAAGCAGGATATGGCACTATGAAAACAGTATGAAAGTGGTATACGATATGTGTCAATGGGCCCCAACAGTTGTCAGGGCACTTCAATACCACTATAAAGCAGTAGTGTGGGTCCTGCCTTTTATATACTGCTTTTGTACTGCTTTCATACTGCAATATCCTGCTTGGTGTAGATTAGTCCTTTAAATGGGAATTTCCTGAGCATCACACCAGAGCTGGATCTACACTAATGCTTTAAAATGCTTTAAAACACTTTAGAACAATTTTGACAACTGTATCTGGAGTGTGTCCTAGGCCCCAGCAGTTGTCAAAACTGTTATAAAGTGCTTTAAAGCAGTAGTGTAGATCCTGCCCAGCTCTCAAGATTCAGCCCTTCTTGAAGAAGGAATGGGAAGTAACTTGACAAATGAGGAGGCTTAGCAGAAGTCACAGATGGAGGAGATAAAGGAAAGTCTCCTTGGTCTACATGAATTGTGTGCGTTCGACTACTCTTTTCTTTCCACTTGGACCTTTTACTCCTCCTCCGGGTCCACACCGCACAGCCATTCATCTCTTTCCAATCCCATTCCAAAAGACTCTGCTTATCTTTTACGTGCCAACGCTTCAAAGGAATTTACATGCATCAGCTCATTAACCTCAACAAAACTCGGAGAAAACTAAGCATTATCCTTGTTATTATACATGTATAAAACAAAGCAGAAAGATTAAGACACATGCCCAGGAGAATACAGGGCATCAGCACTCCTGCCAAGATTAGAATTTGCATGTTTGGCTTCCAACCCTCTGCTCACACTATATATCTTCTACGGTCTATTTGCTCTATTGGGCTGGAAAGAAATTTAATTCTAAGAACGCTATTCGTTTGCATGAGAGTAACATCTCAAAAGAAGAAGAAGGAAAAGAGTGGGGAAGTTTTGGCCTGGATGAAAAGGAACCCTTCATTCAGGATACCCAAGGGGCATATAGGTCTTGTTTTTCTTGAACAGCAACCCAACATGCCAGACAGCAAACTGCTTTTGAAACTGAGAACGGTTTTCAAAAGAAGCTTACGATTTTGCATGAGCATCTGCTGTGTCTCTGACATTTCACAACTGCTGGACTAATCTGACCTCCCATATGTACCTACCCGGACCCTAAGGTCATCCTCAGGGGCCCTCCTCCGTGTGCCCCGCCAAAGGAAGTGAGACATGTGGCACCCATCCCGCCTGTTTCCATGCTTACTTGTGAGTAAACACGGCACTATAAATCGGCATGGAGCTGCACAGCTCTGTGCCCATTGGGGGAGGGGTGGCAGCAATTTTGCCATCCCTGGGATGGCAGGGAGGGGGTTTAGGGGGTGGTTTTGGACTCTTTTTTCAACACCTCACATTTCTGGTGGAGTGGGGCCTCACTGATATGTGACTGGCCCCACTGCTTCAAAAGAAAAAAATGGCGCCCATGCCGTTCCTGGACATGGCGTGGGCATGTGAACCCAGGCGGAGGATCTAGGAACCAAGAAATCCCAAGATTCTCCCCCCTCCCTCCCGGAAGGCCAGGAGGTGTGGAAAAGGCCTTAGTCTCCCTTGGGAGGGGGTTCCAATTTTGGGAGTGACCACCGAAAAGGCCCTGTCTCTCATGTCCACCAAAGCTGTCTCTGATAGTGGTGGTCTTGGAAGGAGATCCCCTTCATAAGACCTTAAGGACTGGGCAGGCTCATATGGGAGAAGATAGTGTAAGGTGCAAAGCATATTGATCTGGTCATCTGTTCATGCATCTATGACGCAATGCATAACATCAACTTTTTTTTAATCACAATGCATTGCCGGATTCACACCAAAATAAACATCAAATCACACTGACCCCAAGGTATGTTGGATATCATTCTTCAAACTCAACAGTGTTATGATTCCCTTGCGTAAGTTTTGTGTTAACCCACATTTCTATCTCATTCTATCTATCTTTCACAATTCTCTCTGCTACCATTTACGTAATGCTCCACGTAGCTTCAAATATATAGCGCTGCAGGGGGTGGAGGAATGTAATTGTAATTTGCAAAATGTTCTGGAAACAAGGAAAGAATTTCCTACTTGGGAGCTATTCAATGGATATTTTGCAACTTATTATGCAGCAGCACTCTGCATGAGAAATTTAATGAGAAATTTAAAAGGGGGCAGAGGGGGGGAGCAACACAAGAAAGACCACTTGTACTTACCCCCTTCTTAATTTCAGGATTTAGACAAAGCACCATTCCGTTAAATCCATTAGCGGCACCACATCCATAGGTGTTAGACTTCTAATGCACTTTTAAAAAGAGGTTCATTATGGTGCACAACCATTGCAAATTAGTGCTCTCCTACTCTCTCTTGGAGAATAATAGAAAAGGCTGGAACTGATTCATCAGAGCTCAACAGACTCCTCAAAATTAATCAGCATAACACAGTTTTCTCAAACTTTATGTGGAAAATGAGAGCAAAAATAAATCTCACCCTCACTAATGATTCCCCTTCTCCTTGCTGGATGGAAAGCAGAAAAGTACAGAGAATCACATGCTCCAGAAGTGTTACAGAGGGCCTTCCTGGGATGCCAGGTTGTATTCTCCTTCTGATCTGGAGGCATTCAAGACCATAGCAATGAAAATGGCAAACCCTATCTGAATATGGATGGGCATCCAGTGGAAACAACTTCTAAACTTCCTAAAGGGAAAAAAAGGAGGTGTACATGTACTCATAAATGCAAAGGGCAGATTCATACTGGGGGAGGGATCATAAATCAGTCGAAAGTGTGCTCAAGGTCTGGCATCGACTGCCCTGCTGCCAGTCAGATGGGTAAATAGTTTCAGCTTGTATAAAGCAGCCAAAGGGACCGACTTTAGGACTTTGCTAGACCTAAGGTTTATCCCGGGATCGTCCCTGCCTGCTCCTGGGATATCCTGTGTGTCATTTACATGAACAGGGATGATCCCGGGACGATCCTGGGATAAACCTTAGGTCTAGCTAAGGCCTGAGAGAACTGCACATCCTGTTTCCCACTTCCGGGGTAATGCGAAAAATAACAGCTTGTGAATTCTCCATGGGGAGAATTGGGAACTCTGCTCTCATCAGGAAGCACATTTCCCCATTGGGAGATGGACAAGTCTGCACATTATTTATTTATTTATTTATTACATTTTTATACCGCAAATAGCTGAAACTCTCTGGGCGGTTACATGGAAACGCAGGTAGAGAGGAAGCAGGATATTCCAGCAGAGTTGAGGAAAAATGACTCAGGGCTCATCTACACTGTAATGTATTTGTTATGATGATTGATTGATTGATTGATTGACTATTATTATTATTATTTATTTATATAGCGCCATCAATGTACATGGTGCTGTACAGAGTAAAACAATAAAATAGCAAGACCCTGCCGCATAGGCTTACATTCTAATAAAATCATAATAAAACAATAAGAAGAGGAAGAGAATGCACCAAACAGGCACAGGGTAGAGTAAAACTAACAGTATAAAAGTCAGAACAAAATCAAGTTTGATTGATTGGCTGTGCCTACTGTCAGTTGCTCCTGTTTTGATTTTTCGGGGCAGTTTCCAGGCAAGCCCCTTTTACCGTTTTGTCATTTGGGTTCCAGAAGCTTCCTAACAAAGAAGTATAGTTGGAGCTCCAAGCCTGACTCCTGGTCCTTATATTACAAATAAATAATGACACAACATACACCAAGCAGGATATTCCACGATGAAAGCGGTATGAAAGCGGTATATAAAAGGCAGGAGTCACACTAGTGCTTTATAGTGGTACTGAAGTGTTATTATTATTATTATTATTATTATTATTATTATTATTATTTATTTATTTATTTATATAGCACCATCAATGTACATGGTGCTGTACACTGACAACTGTTGGAGCCCCTGACACTTCTACACCAAGCAGAATATAACACTATGAAAGTGGCATGAAAGCGGTATATGGTCTGTGTCAATGGGCCCCAACAGTTGTCAGTGCACTTCAATACCACTATAAAGCAGTAGTGTGGCTCCTGCCTTTTATGTACAGCTTTCATACTGCTTTCATAGTGGAATATCCTGCTTGGTGTATATGAGCCCTCGGAGTTTTCTTTCTGCACACCTATTCAGCAGTGCCGAAATCTGTGTCTTCTCCTTCCACAAAACATTGGTGTGCTCATTGACCTTGTCCTCGGCAACTTTATTGCATAGCTAAATAAGATGGGTGCACCGTTTTGTGACAACTGGTGTTATACAGTAGACCTACTTAGACAACACACTAAGCCACGGTTAGGTTGCTAACCCTTTTGCAGCAAATGGTTAGTGAGCATATTTAAACTGTGGTTACTATGGTTAGGAATAATTCAGATGACATGCTAAGACATGGTTCACATGGCATGCGAAGCCGTAATATTTACCTCAATGTGCTTAACCACCGTGGCTTAGCTTGTCATCTGAACAGCATCAATGTGTATGGTAAACACACGGGGAACCCTGTAGGCTTGTCCTTCTCTCTTCACATCTTTCTGTCGCCCTCTCCTTGAGGAGGGCCTCCTGTATCCTTGGAGGCCCTCCAAGTGATGAAGAACTCTGGAAAATCTGAGAAGACACAGGAGCTGAAGCTGTAAGCTACAAGAACTGGAAATTGGTTTATTGCATATCTTTACTTCAGAGAGGTGCCAGAGTTCAGTTGTTTATCACTTGACAACAAAATGGATCAAGAGCCAGGAGCGTGGACAAAAATGACATCTCACCTTTTAATTTTTCTTTTTCTAAAAAAAAAAAGTTTCATCATTAATGTAACATTTGCTTCTCCTGGCATTGTGCCAGCACAGTAATTGTAATGGGAGCAGGTTAAGCTACCGGACACCAACCTCGATCTCCTGCACAGGTTAATCTTTTTTAAGCCTTAATTCTGTCATGTGACTGGAAGCTAGCATATATATTCACCCCATAAGTTTTTAGTGCAACGGTAGCTGATGCGCTACTCAAGCTACAAATGAATAAAAAGATACTAAAACGAGAAGAATAACTTATTTAATAAAGTAATTACGTTATGGAAGCAACTATATGTATTGCATACTTGACTCTGAAAATGCATTTCTCTCTGTTCTGTCATATTAAAAAAAAATCCTTCCAACTGTACATTTTCAGAGCAGAGCTTTATATGCAGGAAACAGACTTAGCAAGCAGCATATTTGCTTTAGCATACCATAGATCTACCTGTTCCTGTGTTGTGTACAAACACACACATAAATTTTGAATTGTGTTTGTGTGCACTGTAATTTATGGAGTAGCAAACCAGACTGGATGCTCTTGGATCTGTCACTCCAAATGACATCTCATATAGATATGACAGCCAGGAGTGCCTACTATCAGCTTTGGCTTATACGCCAGCTGTGCCCCTTCCTAGAGTTAGAAAACCTAAAGATGGTAGTGCACATGCTGGTGACTTTGAGGCTTGACTTCTGCAATGTGCTGTACATAGGGCTATCTTTCTGCCTAGACCGGAAACTTCAACCAGTTCAAAATATGGCAGCCAGGTTGGTCACTGGCACACCTAGGGGTGACCATATTACACCAACTTTAAAATCACTCCACTGGCTGCTAATTAGTTTCCAGGCAAAGTACAAAGTGCTGGTTATTACCTTTAAAGACCTATGTGGTTTGGGTCCAGGTTACCTGTGGGATCGTCTTCTCCTGAACAATCTGCCCCTAACACTCAGGTCCTCTAGGGAGAATTTACTCCAGTCTGCCAAAATTAGGCTGACAACTGTTACGCAGAGGACCTTTTCTTCTGTCATCCCCAGACTGTGGAATGGCCTGCTGGAGGAGATTTGTTAACTCAACACTCTCTCTGAGTTTAAGACAGCCATAAAGACTAATCTCTTCTGGCAGGCCTACCCAGATGAAAGTTAAACCTAAGAATTTTAAGATGTTGTGATTGTTATGTTAATATTGTATTGGTTTTATATGCTCTTTTAACTAGAGATGTGCTCCGCTTCTAATCGGACCGGCGAATTAGAAGCGGAGTGGGGGGCTTCGCCTGCCCTTAAGGTAGAGGCGAAGAGGATTGGGGGGCCGGCGGAGCGTGGCGAAGAGGATCGAGGTGAAGGCAGATCCTTTGCCTCGATCCAGAGCTCCGCCGGAAAGGTAAGTGGGGTTTACCGGGCCCTGCCGCTGTCGCTGTCGCCCCTGCGGCGACAGTGGCAGGGCCCGGTAACCCCCCCCCCCCGCCCTCCTCCTGGACTTCCTGGTTGAACCGCGGGCTCAATTGAAGACGCCGACGGACCGCGGACGGAGGCAGGTAAGCCCCCCCTCTCCCTTGGTCCCTTACCGGGCTCTGCCGCTGTCGCCGCATGGGCAGCGATGGCGGCAGGACCCGGTAACCCACCCACCCCGCCCTCCTCTCCCTTACCTGCCTCCGTCCGCGGTCCATCGGCGTCTTCAATTGAGCCCGCGGTTCAACCAGGAAGTCTGGGCCACTTGCGGCCCAGACTTCCTGGTTGAACCACGGGCTCAATTGAAGACGCTGACGGACTGCGGACGGAGGCAGGTAAGGCCCCCCCTCCCCCTTGGTCCCTTACCGGGCTCTGCCGCCATCGCCGCACGGGCGGCGATGGCGGCAGGGCCCGGTAAACCTCCCGCCCTCCTCTCCCGGCCTTACCTGGCGCCACTCCCCTCCACTGCAGAGCTCCGATTCGGAGCCAGAGCTCCGCAGCGAAGAGGAGCGGAGTATGGGCGGAGTGGCGTGGAGCGAACCGACCCGAAATTTTCGGATCGGCCCGCGGGGCGGAGCGGGGGGTCCGTGCACACCCCTACTTTTAACCAGTTTTATGTATTGTATTGTTGTATTTTATGTTGTTCCCCAACTTGATCCAGAGGGAGAAGCAGGTAAGAAATAATAATAATAATAATAATAATAATAATAATAATAATAATAATAATGCAATGAGAGAGTGTTACAACTTATTGCCACCATGTCTTGCTTGTGCAATTCTCAAAAGCATCTAAAAGACCACTTTGAAAACAGGGCAATGGGCCCACGGTCTGATAGTGAGGCTTTTCATCCATTCTTATGATATTAGCAGGTCTGCTGCTCTTCTCCTTAAAAGCAAAGATAAGTGTTTTGTTTCAGGAATGGCACACTATGGCTACCTGCAGTATCCCTACATTTGAGAACTGCTTCAAGGTTTCAGCCAGATTTTTTCTTCAAGCATTGCCTCAATAGCGCTGATTCTCACTTTTGACAGTAGTGGACAGATACTAGAATAACAGCCCACATGGTGTTTATTCACAAGTAAGCCATTTGAAAGCATACTGTAGGTGGACTCTCCCTTGCCTTGTACACGCTTGCAATAATGAATCTTCATGCTTTATGATTGGTTCCGTATCGATCAATGTGGCTCCCAGCAAACTGACAAGGTTTACATAAAGTAATCTGCAGAAATGCCTCCTTTTACAGAAAATAATAAATATCTTCTCACTGCCTCTGTATTCCCTTAGGTATCAACCTGACAACTTTCTATAATAAACTTCCACTCAGCTTTTTTTATGTTCAGAAATAAAATACTGAACCATTATTTACAGGATATGGTCTAGAAGTGAGTATTCCTTAGCTAGCCTTTTAGAACGAACACAGCATGCCGTGATCAGCTTTTGTTTGACTATGTCATCGTTACATGAAGAATCAATGTAGTAACATCTGTGGAAGTGCTCATGTTACTAATTTGACAGAACCATGTTTTTTGGGGGGATGTACCAAAAATAGCATAAGAATGTCCCCACGTGCCCTTTCCAAGTGAGTTCTGCTTTATTTCTTGACAAGGTAATTCCTCAAACATCTGAGAAGGAAGAACCAGATGGAGGTTGACATCCAGAACAAAGATGCTTGCATATTATTCTCGATTGCCCAAAGTTTCAAAAGCTGAATAACATGCTCAGAAATTCTCGGCCCCACCACCATCCCTGCAGTGTAGTTTTATTTATTTATTTATTTATTTATTTATTTATTTATTTCATTAATATTTTGCCTTCTTTTCCTCCAAGGAAACCAATGCGGCATATATAATCCTCCTCCTCTCCATTTTAACCTCACAACAACAACAACAACAGCAACCCTTTGATGTAGGTTGAGCTGAGAGCCTGTGACTGGCCCAAGATCACCCAGTGAGCTTCCATGGCCAATTGAGGACTAGAACCCAGATCTCAAAACTTCCAGTCCAACAGTCTAGCCACTATATGGAATCTCATGCTTCTACTATAAATAAGAAAACTTTCCTCTTCTCAAATAGGAATGGGCCCATCCTTTGGATGCTTTTTCAGAAGATTCTCTGAAAATCTCACGAAGACTTGGGCGATTTCGAAATACTTCCTCTCCAGTGCCCCCATCCCCGGCCTCCCCTCAGCCAGTTTCCCTCCTTGCACCCTCTCCCCATCTATTCCCTTCCCCCCAGACAGATGTCCTGCTAGCAGCCATGGGAAAGAGAAGACTGGGGCACATCTTTGGGCCTTCAGTTGGACCAAAAGCCTCAGGTTTGAAGACTAAAGATCCATAGGAAACTTAGCCAGCTGATGTAGGGGATCCCAGTGCCCTCTTTTACAGAGGATGGTCCTCTCTTTCAAGGTGTCCTCTATTTGAAGGGCTGTCCTCTTCAATTCATGTATAATGATAATAAACCATAAGATAATAAACCCATTAGGAGTGAGCAACTCGGCAGCAGGCTGAACAGGGAGGCACATGGGTCACCTGTTCAGAAATCTTCCACACTATGGTGAGATGACCTGTATTTCAATTTAAATTAAAATAATCATTTATAAATCTAAATCCTTTCTGAATACATATAACTGAGCTGTTATGCAAATCACTGTCCTCTTTTTTATTTACTTTTTTATTTATTTATTCATTATGATGATGTTTCCTCTCTCTCTCTCTCTCTCTCTCTCTCTCTCTCTCTCTCTCTTTTGGATGATTTTTAAATGGCCACCCTATTGTCAGGGTTCCTAATCTTTACTTGATCCTAGGGTGGGGGGATTGCATTGGGAGCTTTCTATTGTAAGGCTTTTGGGCCTAATGAAGGCTTAAAAATGCAGACCTCCCCTTTTAACATTACCTTACCACATCTACTAGAAGGAGGCAGAGACAGTTCAGAATTGGAAGAGCTTTAACGACAAGCCAAACAAAATTCAAAGTAGTTTTGGCTCAAAGTGAAAAAGGCTCATGATTCCTGAAGTGTGTGTTTGGGAGGAAGCCATTCCCATCCTCTCCATACACCCACATCCCAAATTCCAAAATTTGGATATCTGAGTTTTTGAGTAACTAGAAATAGAGGCCATAGCTAGACAGGACTTTATCCCAGGGCAATCCCCGGGATCGTCCCTATGCGTTCACATGATGCCCAGGGGATCCCAGGATCAGGGAAAGATGATCCCTTCCTTGCCCCAGGATATGGCCCTTCACTTTAGGCCTGCTTTTTCCACGGTCTCAGGCTGATCCCGAGCCCACGGAATGTGTGGCCAGGCACCATGGTTTGTCCTGGCTCCTCGTGATTTCTTGCGAGGAGCCGGAACCAGCACACAGGGCGCAGTGCTCCTCAGGAGCACTGCACCCATCGGGGGTGGAGTGGGGGGAGCAGGGAAAGTAATTATTTTTAAAAAACCACTTACCTTTTGTGCACAAGCATCTGTGCACTACTATCCCTTTAAGAAAAAAGAAAATGGCGGGCGTGATGCCTCTCCCTCTGAGGTCGTCACGCACCACGTGTCTATTGACGGGGAGATCTCACGATAAAATATCGTTGGATCTTCACCCCTCCATCCCACTTAGGTCTAGCTAAGTCCTGATATCTGAATTAGCACTGCGCCAATTTTTTTATTCTACCTATTTTCAACCATTCGTTGGGGAGAGGGGCAAAAAGATATAGCACCCGAACACTTTGGGAAGGGGTGAGAATTCTGGAGGAATTTCTCAGTGGGCAGGGCTTCAGTGCTTACCACAGAGTCAGGGGGAAAGATGGCTGAGGGTCTTCTGAAAAGCCCCCTCGAGGACTTAGCCACGACTTCCTCCCTTGGGACTTTCCAAAGCAGCTTACCTGTTGAGTGTCTGAAAGTAAGGCATTTTCAGTTTGGTTTTGTTGCTGTTAAAAGTCCTTTTTAACAAGAACAACTCCTCAGTCAGCTTTCAGGCACTCAGCAGGAAACAGATCCAGAAAGTCCCAAAGGAGGAAGTCCTGGTTATGTCTCCTGGGGAGCTTTTCAGAAAGCTCAAGCAGCCGGAGAGTCTGCAAGGACAGAACAGGATAAAAGTTATAAAAGAAAGAGTGCAAATGCTACCCTCAACCTCCTCTTTTGATTAAAATAAACATGGAAGCCCGGAACACAAGCAGCTGCTGAGGCCTTCCCTCTGCACCATTTTTACTATTCAATCCTTCCAGTAGAGTTCATAAAGGACTTGCAATACTAAAAAACAAAAACAAACAAACAAAATGGAAAGACAAAATACTTCACTTATATCCCGTTTTCCCCCTCAAGTGTAGCACCAAAGTATAACAAATGAAGGCTTGCTGGCAGAAAAACAGGGCCTCTTCATTCATCTCATGCTCTTTCTACAACTGCATTCTTTAATTTCCTGTGAATCTGGTCAGGTAACTCAGTGGAAATCTTCTACTACAATCACTCAGAGATTATCAACTCATGGTGCTTGCAGTGAGAACTGAGAGCTTATATCTTCCCCCTGCTGAAAAACATGGTGAAATGCTCAAGCTGTCCTGGCATCCACATCTCATTTCAGGAAAGAAGGGAAAAGTTCTACTTTGGACATTACAAAGAAGTGAGGGGAACAGGAAGTGTGACACATTCGCACAGGAAGGGACCCGTGCTTCCTGTCCCACTTCTTTCTTGAAACATCTGGGACAGCTTAGAATGGCTGCCTCCAAATCAGCAACATCTACATAGGAAAGTATTTCTTTCCACTGTACTGAGTTCATTATAAGAAACCAATTTTATACAACAAGGGATAAATTAGTAATTTGACATTTGCAAATTCCAATACAAACTCACCTGACCTTTGCCTCCAGAACTCCTGTACAAGTCAGAGCTCAGTTATCCACTGCCTTTCATACTTCCTGAATGCTCCAATGATGTTGCATATTTAAAATGGCATATTTAAATGTGAATGTGTGTGTGTGTGTGTGTTTTAGAGTCCCAGATTAATGCAGATATGGGACAGAATGGATTTATGAATGAACAAATGCAAAAGTGATACAGACTATTTTGTCCATCCTTATAATGGCTTGATTCATACAATCACTGCAGCTGAACATGGCACCCCTGTGACCATTTTGAATATTTAATCCCTGCAGGGGGTTGCCATAGTTTGCCATGCCATCCAAACCAAGTTGTAATAGTTTGTTGGTGGGGGAAAGAACCTTCCAATTACCCTATTATAGGCCATGGGTTATGGGAGGGTCGTTCCCCTACCAACAAGCTACGATACCCAGGTTCAGATGACACAGCAAGCCTCCAGGAATTTATCTAACCTCCTCTAAAAGCTATCCAAGTTGGTAGCCATCACAATGTCTTGTGGTAATGAATTCCATAATCTCTTCTCCAAGCTAAACATACCTAGCTTTTTCATCCGTCTCTCTTAGTATTTGATTTCCAAATCCCTCACCATCCTGTTCATCTTTGGACATGCTCCATTTGTTGATAGATCTTTAAATCTAGCACCTAGAACTGGACACAGTACTTCAGATGTGCCCTGACCTGTGCAATGGAATCTGAAAGAGATTTGTGACAACTGGAGTCTTTTTCTTGGGGGTCGGGAGATGATGGGGTACACACATATGTAATACTGACCTACCTTACATATGTCATGGTTAATGAGAGGGTGGAAAAGTCAAGATTAACTTTCAAATATCCATGCTCCACAACCAAATTCAATGGCATTTCCCATAAGCTAGTGGCAAATACCAAATGACTAAAGCTAAACGCAGTGAGCTGCTAGCTGTTTTTAATGTCATAATCCAAGATTATCCCTGTGAAGGACCGTCAACCATTAAAGGCAGGAAAGAGTTTCACAAGTCAATGTTTGATTAGAGATGATGCAAAGTTTGTCCCAGCTCCAAGTTGTTTCTCTTTTTATACAAGGGTCACATGTATTTTCAACTGAACTTACTACAAACGAAACACTTATCATTTAAGGTATATTAACTCTCTTCTGACTAGAGAAAATGAATTTTAGCTAAATAATGGATGCTGGTGCCATGCATTTTTTAGTTACTGCAATGAGAGAGAGAGAGAGAAAAGAATTTGGTACCTGTTCATTCTTTTCAATGACTTTGTTACATCTGTCACTGTCAAGTTGGACCCTCTTTTACATTGCCTGCATACCAGGGATAGCAGCCAGCTACATAAATCACCTCCAATTTCCAGGCAGAGAACTTCCTCATCTTCAGCTAAGACCAGATAACTCAGGTACTACAACATGAATAATGCTCAACTACTTCTGGTCTTCTGCAACATCGAAAGAGCTAGGAAGAGAAGCTCCAGACGAGGATCCAGTATAAAGTACAAATAGCCACCTGGTACAATCCTCCAGGGAAATATCAAGCACAAACCCACCTGAAGCAGATGAAACTTGCACAGGAGAATTTCCCTGGAGACTGTGCCCAATGGTCTTCAGAACTGCATATCAAAATCATCAAGGGTCCAAAGCCACACAAACTCACACAACTATTAATGAATGGGCCACCATGGGATTGTTGAAGCAGCAAATTCTTGTGCATATAGGAACCTTTGCCCAAGCTGCAATTGTCAGTAGACAAGAGACATCTTCACTTGAGCCTCTGTAATGGTCTTTCACCCCAGACTGGAAAGGTCTAACACTTTGTTCTTTCCAGCATGGAGAGACAGGTTGTAGCAGGTCCTTTAATAAGGCCTAGAGAGGCAGCTGCAGTAAAATCCCTCTTGTTCCTCCTGACATAAGGAATTAACCTTGTGACACTGTCACAGTAGCTGCTCCTAGCCTTGAAGGACTTGGGAAGGCAGTTGTGTGATAATGCCCCATCAATCTTCCCAGTAGGATGAAAAGAAAGACAGTGAGGGACAGAGAAAGTACAGAGAGGGTGAGGAGAGCAGAGTAAAAGCTGATAGACAAAGGAGGAAAGGGTGAAGCCAGCTAGCTCAGTTGGCTAGTGTATATTGGGGCTTTGAAAATGGCTCTGAAGCTTCAGTTAGTCCAAAATAGAGCTGCTAACCTTCTAACTGACTGTCCGGTGCAATCATTTGTCAATGGCACTGGCTTCCAGTGCATTCTGGGCCCAATTCAAAGTATTGGTGTTGGGCTCTAAATGGGTTAGGGTCAGAGTTTCTAAAGGACTGTGTCCTTCCTTATATACTTGCCCAGATGCTTAGGTAATCTTTGGAGGTCTTCTTCCAGACACTCCCTGCCAAAAAAAGTTAGGTGGGTGGCTACAAGAGAGAGGGCCTTCTCAGTTTTGCCACCCCACAGATGGAATATTGCTACCCACACTGTTAACTTTTCAGTGCCAGGTTAAACTGTTTCTATTCTAAGAACATAAGAATATACCGAAGGTCTATCTAGTCCAGCACTCTGTTCACACAGTAGTCAACCAGGGCCGGATCTACACTAGTCTTATAACGTTGCTAGTGTCCCTTTCTAACGTGGTTCTCTGTATCGGTTCTCTGTATCACGGGACACACTAGCGTGACTTACGTTTCGCTGCAACGGAACTTCAGGGCACATTGTTCCATCCTTCTGTTGTTCTCCCTCTTCTGTGAGAGCTGCTGGGTTTGCTCCGCCCACTGCCTGCCTCATTCCTAGCCAGCAGAGCAGAGCAGGGCAGGGCAAAAGTCATAAGCACACACAAACCCCCTCCCAAAACATATTAATGCAAGTCCCAGGGAATTGCCTGAATGCATAGGAGCCAGCCAGCCACTTTGCTGAAGCTAAGCAGGGCCAGGTCTGGTCAGAGTTTGGATGAGACCAAATTGAAACGTTTTAGCAGCAGCCCCATTTAAGCCCCGCTGGTCATGAGTTTTGGACTTTGGACCCTTGTTAATTTTCCTGCACGGAGCTACAGCGATCCTTTGAGCGCCCCTCAGCTCCTTTGCAAAGAGGGGGGAAATGTTAAAAAAATAAATCATTAAAAAATCAACCAATGACCCAATTTGATTCAAATTTGGTTTTTGAATTACTGTGCCAATTTTGTTGTCTTTATCTATAAAGCTTACGCAGACGTAAGCATTTGTTTAAAATCCTGCTCCTGCGCCCACAGCAGCGGCTGGGGCGAATCTTTTGCAAAAGGAGCACAATTAAGGCAGGATGCATGGGACTACTTCACAATCAAAGCAGATTCTAAGGTGGAAAACTTCTGAGTCCTTTGCATGCAATTGTCAGTGATTGCACAGTATAACGCTGGTGTGATTTATCTGCTGTAGCAGATAAGATAGCAAACAGGGTGAAGGAAGGAGAACAGGAAGTGGGCGGAGCAAACCCAGCAGCTCTGAGAAAGGGAGAGGAAAATTACTGGTAGGACGAGGCACATGAATCTGTAGCCACGCTGGAACTAAGAAATAGAACCTGTAAGTACGACTCATTTGCAACATTGGAGACCCAGGGTCACGTGACACTGTGCATCACAGTAACCCATTCAAAACATTAGAATAACGTCAGTGTAGATTCCCACCAGCTGTCAGCCAGGGACCAACAAAGCAGGACATGGTGCAACGGCACACTCCCACCCATGTTCCCCAGCAACTGGTGCAAGAAAATCATATTCTGTATTAGCCTCATGCTGGGCAGTGGCCACTGACTCTCAAGGCTCTGTGTGTGTGTGTGTGTGTGTGTGTGTGTGTGTGTGTGTGTTTGTGTGTGTGTGTGTGTGTGTGTTATACACCCCTGAATAATGGATGATGATTCCTGCATTGAGCAGGCGGTTGGACTCGATGGCCTTGTAAGCCCCTTCCAACTCTGCTATTCTATGATTCTATGAGAACAAATGTGAAATTCTGCCCATCATTTTCATGCCTTGTTTTTGAGATTCCTGTGGCCTCTGGCTGGCCTCTGGTCAGAGAGAGAGAGTTCTGGAATTCATGGATCTTTGGTAAGATCCAGCGAGGTGGTTCTCATGTTTTTAGGTGTCTGTTGGAACAGCAGCTGCAGGGAGGCAAGCAGGATTTAAGCATTTCCAAGGCTGCCATGGATCCGGTGGGATAAAAATTGTCTAGCTTGCAAGGTACATGTTGATCCAAACAGTCCCTAAAACTGCACTCCTTTAACTAGTCTTGATTTCCTATCCTTTACTCCTTTAACTAGTCCTGATTTCACTTAGCTACCACTGAACTGCTGTAAGAATTAGATTAATGTGAAGAATCATGCTGTGATATTCTGAAATGTCTGAATGTGTGCTGTGAGGCCTATTTTGCCTGCTTTATCACAGCAAAAGTATCCGAGTGTATTCTAAAGGCTTCGGGGTCCCTCCCACCTCCCGGATGCTGCTTTGAAATGTTGAAAGGCACGCAGCAGTCAATGGCTTCCAAACAATGTCCTACTGGCCCGTCGATATAACGCCTTAACATTAATGCAATGTGTACTTCTGTTAATGTCTGTTGCTTACTTTCCGGCACAGCCCCCAACTAACGTTAAGGAGCAGAAAAAAGTCATTCAGCTCTTTTTCTGACAAATGCAGGGGCTTGTCTAGATGACCTATATACACCATTGTGGCTGTGCAGTGGTGCTGCATTGTTTAAATGATGCAGCCACAAACTTGCAGCCACATTAGGGTTTTACCTTCCAAACTGCCCTTTCTTGTGGTGTCCTTTTACCATGACTTTTCCGTTTGCTTCGATGCCACCATGTTGTTTCTCCTGTCTGTCTGTTGTGGCTTCAGTTTTGAGGTGTTCCTAGGGGTGGATCCCAGTACTGGGAACACCGGGCGTTGAGCAGGGAGAAGACTTGACAAGCGGGATGGCCGCCGGATAACCCACACTCTCTCCTGCTGTCTAGATTTAGCATTCCTGCCCCACAGCAGTGATAATGCAGGGTGCTCAGGGGCGGGGGGTGGGTGGGGGTGAAGGAGCCGCAAAGCAGAATCTGAAAGACACCTCCCTAGACAGTAGGGATGGTCCTTGAACCTCATGATTCAGTGAACACCTGGGTGCTTTCTTTCCCCATTTACAATTGAGAACTGGGCATGGTATTTTGTAGATTCTCTTTTAAAAAACTGTATAAAAGTTGTGGTGTCACAGAGAACAAAATTACATGCTACCTACTGTCTGGTATGAATGGGAGAGAAGTTAATTTGGTCCATGTCTTTAAGTGAGTTGACTTCATTCTTTCATTCATTTGTTAAATGTCTGTACCGCTTCCCACTGCAAAAGCACTCTCAGAGTGACTTACACACTTTGCACTTCCTGGACTATTATGTAGATGAGAACACAGTTATCCATCGGAAGTGCAGTTCTTCCAATTTTTACGATGTAGTTCTTCGCTCAAAATCTGTGTACACAAAATCATACATTGAAGAGAGTTCAGTACAAAATTCACACATTCGGGAAAGTTGCGTACAAAATGCATATGTTGGGGGAAACTGTAAACTAAAAGGTGACGTTAGCACTCCGAAGCCTTATCAGACATGTTATATGTGTCTTTATTTATATTCTGCTGCATGGTGACTTACAATCATAAAACATCTGAAAGTAAACCAATAGAAAAACACTAAAAATAATAACATTACAAAATAAATCAATGTAATATACTCAAAACAAGTTACAACTGTCTAAAATTAAGTTCCCCCAAACAAGCTCCATCTGTTGAATGCTACAGTCATTTCAGACCAACATCCAAGATTATTAAAAGCATAAGAATGGAGAGAACAGCTACAGCATTCTCTCTCCAGCAGCTTGGGAAATTCAAGCAGCCCATGCTGGTAGTAACCATCTCTTTTTATAAGTCCACAGCATTTGGCACTCAGATGCTCTACTGCCTTTGAATCTGGAGAATTAATTTAAGTTACCAAAGCTAGTAGGAATTGATAGATCTATCCTCCATAAAAATGGTCCAGTTTTTCTTCTGCAACATCTTGCTTGATCAATCCAAATGCTTATCTACACATGAGGAAAAGCTGAAGGCAAAGGAGATATATTACAAGTTTATTGGTTATTTATTGGTAAGTTGCCTACCCATGTAGGACATGAGTGCAATAGCACCACCTCATTAGTTTTCACCATCACCTGGATTACAGAGGCATACTGCCTCTGATCCTGGAGATAATATTCAGCATCATGACTACAAGCCATTGATAGCTTGCTCCTCCAAGAATGTGTCTAATCCCCTTTTAAAGCCATCCAACTTGGTGGCCATCACTGCATCTCATGGAAGCAAATTCCATAGTTTAACTATGTGCTGTGTGAAGAAATGCTTCTTTTCGTCATCCTTCTGCTACTTGATATCAGGGGCCGCTTAATACCAAAGCACTATCAAAATAATGTGCAAAAATTCCTGCACTACGCTTAATTTCATGGGAGCTTAAATAAACTGTTCAGGCATGCATATCGTGTACAGATATTTGCTATTTTATTTACTATGGTGTTTTGTTTTAATATATAGATAAATAACTTTTTGGAGCTCCATCATAAGCCCATCTGAAATACTGTATTAACGATAAGCTAATTAATAAAAAAGGTGAACACATAGCATTTGGAAAAGCTTTTTTAAAAATTCACCAAGGGGATTAGGAACATCAGACACAAGTTTTTAAAACCCACTCAGCTAGGGATTTTCTCAGTACCTAAAAGAAAATGTGCTTTACAACACAAAACTACTGAAAAGAACCAAAAGTAGAAACAAAAAAAACTCATACAGCATTGTCTTCCAAAGGACCATCATGTAAATTTGGATGAGGTATCTGTAAAATTTGCCTGCTGGATGAGTGTGAGAGACTTAACCTTCAGCGTCCTTCACAACTGCTGCTCTTCTGCCTTCAAAACCTGCTTACTGACCCTTGATCAATTATAAATCTGTCATGCTAGCTCAGTTGATTAAAATCACATTAATAGCTCCATTTTGGAAGGCAGCAGTAGGCACAAGGGGAAAAAGCAACTACTGGTAAACTGGTGCCAACAGGCACATCTGCCAAGAAATTTAGATGCTTGCAGCTATCAACTACAGTAACCTCAATATTTGCTTGCAAATCAATGGATATAGTTAACGTTCAAGAAAGAGAGAGGGAGAAACCATTCTCAGATATGAGGCTGATTGAAATAATGATAACTACTCATTTCCCTAGCAGTTAATGTAAACAGTCATTCATAAGATTGCACTGTTGTCTTCACACAAACCATGTGTGTTAACTCAGTGTTTTTCTTATTCTGCCAATGGCATACTGAGGCTGAGAGACGGTGTCCCCTAAACCAGTCACCACATTCATGTGGGCACCGTGGTTGAGTGTATAGCATGGTTTTGACATGCACAGATTGAAACCTCCTGCAAATCTGAACAGCAGATATAATAATAAGCACAGCTCATCCAGTCACTTAAAAAGAATGTCATCTGGACCATCATTTTTAAATCCAGAGATAAAAAGGGTTTCTTGACATAAATGTTTTTTTTATTTAAATAATGATGAAATTATCTAAAATGATATTCAAAATATATTTACATTTTTACAAGTAAATGCAGCAACCATAGATACATTCCTGTATGCATCTAGCTCCCCTTCCCATAGTCAGAGATCTGTTAAAGTTCATGAAGGGAAGTACCACTCCTATTCAGTCTGTCACATGTATGGGCATTCCTAGGCCATGGCTAGACCAGGCCTATATCCTGGGATCATCCCGGGACATATAAATGACACACAGGGGATACCGGGAGCAGGCAAGGACGAGCCCTCCATTTGCCTGGGATAATCCTTAGGTCTAGCTAAGGCCCTAGTTGCCACTGCATGTCTTTTCTCCTCCAATCTGAGCCATGTTAAAGTGCATGGATAGAAAGTGCAGACTATTAAGAACGTAAGAACAGCCATGCTGGACAGTCCAACGGTCCATCTAGTCCAGGGCCAGATCTACACCAAGCAGAATCTAACACTTTGAAAATGGTATGTGTAATGTGTCCTGGGCCTGAACAGTTGTCAAAACCATTCTAAACCGTTATAAGCAGTAGTGCAGATCCTTCCCAGTACTCTGTTCACACGGTGGCCAACCAGCTATTAACCAGGGACCCACAAGCAAGACATGGTGCATGCAACTGGTCTATACAGGTATACAGCCTCTGATCCTGGAGGTAGCACATGGGCATCAGGACCAATAGCCATTGATAACCTTCTTCTCCAGGAATATATCCAATGCCCTTTGAAAGCTGTCCAACTTGGTGGCCATCGCTACAACTTGCGGTAGTGAATTCCATAGTTTGACAATGGGCTGTGTGAAGAAGTACTTCCTTTTATCTGTCCTGAATCTCTCACCAATCAGCTTCACAAAATGACCCCGGGTGCTTCTAGTATTATGGGAGAGGGAGAAAAATGGCTCCCTATCTGTATTGTAGTACTTCCTTATTAGACAGAGTATACATGGCACAGAGTGTACCTGAAATTTAGTGTACATGGAGCCCAAGTCATCCTGTTTATTTGGAAAAACTGAAAATGGGACATTTTTGCACTACTCACCCCAAACTCACAATATTGTCTACCTTATAATATCAGTGAGAACTGTGGATATTGTAAGCCACAGGCACCAATGTGCCTCCAAACACCTTCCTTGGTGCCCACTGAGTCTCCCTACCCCTTCCAATTTTTATATTAAAATATACATTTTATACTTTCTTAGTGGCAGGTGCTTCACTACCTGCTGCCACCTTAATTTCCCATGAGTTTCTTTGGGAAAGTTATCTGTCCTTTGGGAAGAGCCATACCCACCATGGCAGTCATGTTATGGTTGTGGCCAAGGGAGTTTTTCAAATTTCCAAATGTGCCCATTAACGAACTCTAAAAGTTGCCTACCTCTGCTTCAAGCCAAGGCACAAAGCACGGCTGTATGACCTTTTCATGCTACTCAGCCTCCTTCACATTCACTCTCTCTATTGGAATCTCCATAGCATTTGCCAACAGCCTTATTTCTGTCACATCTTCAGTTTCCTGAGCCATGGCACTCCATGACTTCTTTTTACTCTATTCTCAGAATTATTCATGCATACAGAGAAATCGTGCCCAGTGGTGATTCACTGGGCTGAGAAATGATAGATCTGCAACCAATTAACTGTCAAAGATGGTGCTATCAAAGATGGTGTTCCAGAACAGTTGAACCAAAGTCTCATGAAATTAGTGCTGTGCCAAAAAATTTAGCCATTCCATTTTTGGTATTTCATGGGCGGGGGGACAAACACCTGGGAAAAGAGGCTGGGAGAGGTGAGAATTTTGGAGAATTTCTCCTTAGGTAGAGGGACAGCTTTTCACATACCTTTTAAAATGTAGCCAGTTGTTCAAGGGTCTTCTTTCTTTTTATTTATTTTTAAAACACCCCCGGCCTTTTCAGGAGCCCAGGAGTTCTTTCTGAATGTTTATTGGAAAGGGCGAGGCCACATAGCCTCTAATAGGCATTCATTAAGAACTGCTGGGCTGCTCCAAATGCCGGGGGAAGGAGGGTGTTTTTTTAAACAACAACAACAACACCTCAGCAATTGGATACACTTTTTTAAAAAAAGGTTTGTGGAATCCCTGTCCCACTCCCCAAGGAAAAAATCCTCTGAATTTCCCCCCTCCCTATGAAAGAGAAAGAAAAACAATGCCTCTTTCACAGGAGAGAGAAAGTTCCTGAAAATAGGGGGGCAGGACTTGGCCCAGCACTACATGAAATACACCCAGAGGTCTGACAAATACATTCCGAAGGGGTGTTCTCTCAACAGACGTTTTCGGTAGTGCATGTCATCAAACAAGTGCAAAAGGCAGGATCTTCACTACTGCTTTATAGTGGTATTGAAGTGCACTGTTGTGGCTCATGACACATGCCATATACTGCTTTCCTACCAATTTCATAGTGCTATATCCCGCTTGCTGTTAGTCTGGCCTGAGCCCCTCCATGACAAAAGTTGCATTTGCAACATCAGTAATATGTGGCGCTGCCTCAAAAACCATAAAGGGATTAGTTCTAAACAGCACATATTTTCTCCCTCGTTGCGGATGCCTGAGGTGGTCAGAGGAAGGAAAAGAAAATACTTCCTGAAAACCAAATTAAGAAAAGTAGAGAGGTTGCAAGAACCACTTTAACAGCTCACAAGGTTGCAAACTGACAATTTCAATAACACATTTGAAATACAAAGTTATCAGCATGAACAATCCCAGCATTCTCAGCGTTGTTTACGGAGCAGGAGGCTGCCTTTCTGTTTCGTGGTATTGATAGGAGACTATGAACCTAGTATTTTCTAAAACACTTGCACTCTCTTCAATACAAAGAGCCAATTAATTGCAGCCTTAGGAGCAGTTGGCAGGCCTGACAAAAATGCAACAACAAGAAATATTTTTTTAAAAACCCACACTCCAGCAACTGCTAATTTAATGACCAAGAGGACTATTTTTTCTCTTTTTTCTCCAGCTCCTTCAGAGCTTTACTTTCTATGATAATTGTGCTAAAATTATGGCATTATCTTCCAGCCCCTTTTTTCCCCCACTATGAAATACACTCACCCCTCTTTCTAAACAAATAATGATGATGCAGACATAATATCTAAGGCAATAGCAAATAAGCAGGCATATGCATAGTTTTAAAAAATCTGTAGCCTTACATTCTGATATATATGTCTTCTCTGATGCTCCTGTTCTTGCTTTATGAGAAGCTACCTTCTCTCTCTCTCTCTCTCATTCTTTTCTACTGATGTTAGGTGATGTGGTGTACAGTTTAAACATAGAATCTACAATTTGGTACTTTGTTGACTGTTATATATTCTACACAGGTGGCCACCATTAGAGTGGTGGGGGGAAATAAGTGATTTTCCCATCCTTGGGGAAATCATTTCCGCCCTCCCCAGTTGATCGTGGCCTGAAAGGCCCTTTTAAGTCCATAGAGGGCCTTTAAGGCTACAATTGGCATGCTGGGGGGGTAGGCCAGGCACACTTTCCGAGGCCTCCTGAAAGTGTGCAATTCCCCCAGCATGCCATTAGTGTGTCTGGGGGAATTGCGCATTTTCTGGAGGCCCAAGAAAGCACGCGTTGCCTCCCTCCCTGCCCCTTGCGGCAATCATGGCCACCTAAAAGGCCCTCTTAATCCAAGATTTTAAGAGGGTCTTAAAGGCCACAATTGGCACAGGCAGAAAGGCTAAGCGTGCTTTCTGGGGCCTCCAGAAAATGTGCAATTGCCCCAGACATGCTAATGGCATGCTGGGGCAGGATCTACATTACTGCTTATAACAGTTTAAAATGGTTTATAATGGTTCAGGCTCAGGACACAATACATATACAGTTTTCAATGTGTTATATCCTGCTTTGTGTAGATCTGGCCTAGGAAAATTGCACTCTTTCTGGAGGCCCCAGAAAGTGTGCTTCACCAAGCGCTCAGAAGGCCTGGTCCCTAGAACTGGGCCAGCCTAGTAGCACTTGGCAAACTCGTGGGGTGAGCACTCCATGAGTTCCACAGTCCCTATCTGTAAAAAGGGACACATGGTCACTCTGTCCTTTCCAAATCTCTTTGCCTTCCATTTCACCTCTGTATGGGCAAACAATTCTTACAAATCACACATATATTGTAACGTCTTCCACAATTTACAAAGCTGAGAAGACAAGTTTAACTTCACCTATAGCATTGGGGAAGGGTTCTACATGGCCTCTTACTATTTCCTGGGCAGACTGGGTCAGGGCGGCGGGGTGGGTAGGTCGACAGGCATGGATAAATTCACCAAGCCTGTACATGGTTTTAATTGGTTTTACTGTTTATAAATTCTCTACTGGTTTTAGCTTATTAATAGTTTAATTTGTTTTTAGCTGTGTATATTGGTTTTTTTTAATTAGTTTATATTGTTCGTATGATTTTACCTGTACACCACCCTTAGATCCTTGTGATATAGGGTGGGATGCAATTGTTTTAATAAATAAATAAAGAGTCCTGGAAAACAGCTGCTAGAAACAGCTAGTGATTTTTTAAAAAAATGGGGAGTGAAAGAAATACTGAAATCTTCAAGTAAGCCTGCCTGAAAAATCTTAAGAAGAATTATCTACTAATTTTAAATCCAGATTGTATTCGTGACATAATGTTTTATTCATGGGAAAAGCAAATAACAGTTAGGAATAATTAGCATTCTCCAGTGTGTGTTGTCTAAAACACACAATATACATTTACTGTTGAATTCTATGACTAAAATTTCTGATTTAAATCTTTGCTACTGTAGCAGAAATATCATACAATACTGCCGCACAAGCTGCAGCTTATAGTCTACCAAGGGCTTTTTTTCCTAGAGATATCTTATTTTCTCCGCCTTTCATTTCCCCTCCCTCATCTTTCTTTTCAATTTCCTTTTAACCAAAGCTTGTCAGATAAACTAAGCACAACTTTCAAGAAACTTTTGCCTTTCATCTTTCTCCTTCCTTCCCACTCCAGTAATTCCCAATCTATTGTGTGCACGGGAAAGCTACTTTAAATTTAACTTTGCTCATAGAAATCAATTTCCCATCAGCCTACAATTGCTGAAATGACAGTGTTCATCACATGACTATAGACCTCAAATATAATTTATATCAAATATAATATAATGACTATAGCCCTCAAATATCATTTATATCAAATAATTTATATCAAATATAATCTTGTTCCTCACATGACTATAGCCTTCAAATATAATTTATATCAAATATAAAAATTTGTTTGTTTGTTTATTTATTTATTTATTTATTACGTTTCTATACTGCCCAATAGCTGGAGCGCTCTGGGCGGTTCACAAAAATTGCTATGTTACCTTTGTTGAGATCACAAATATTGTCCCTGTTGTATCCTAGATGCTTTTGTAGCATAGTTAAGCCTAGGAATGGGCGTATTCTCCAAACATGATCTCTCTGCTTGTTTTGAACCCAATTCCAATTCACATTGATGATCACTACTCACTTTGCACAAATAGGAGGTTTGAGCCAGTTGAGCAGTGATCAAGTAGATTTATAAAAATCTCCCCAAATTTGCACAAATCTCTCAAAATTTGCACATATTTCCTCCATAGACTAAAACAGAGCTGATTCAGTCTGCTAAGTGAATTTGTACATATTAGGAAATTTGCTCATATTGAACTGGGAATCAGGACCAAGACAAACATGAGCATGTATTCAAAAATTTGCAAAATAATTCAGCCGTCAAGTGCTCACACCTGCATTGGGCTTCAAACCAGGGGCATGTCTACACCAGTCCTATATCCTGGGATCGTCCCGGGATTGTTCCTGTGTATCCAAATGCCACACAGGGGATCCTGGGAGCAGGCAGGGACAATCCCTTCATTTTCCAGGGATAACCCTTAGGTGTAGAAGGGGCCCAGGTGTGTTCTTATGTTCTGTGAGCAAAACTGAATCTCTCATACACTCTTAATGAAGCATCCCAAAACTGTCCTATGGGAAGCAAATGTAAAGCCTTCACAGCCTGCCTAGAGTAGTCATGTGTTAAAAGAAAACAAGAATTAACTTATATTAAAGTTTCCCAATTTAGTCACCTGGATCCAAAATCTATTTACCCCAAGCAACTAAGGCCATGGCTAGATGATGTTATACGGTGACGATCTCGCGATTTTATGATCACGAGATCGTCGCCCTGGTCTACATGCGGCATGCGACATTACGGCCACCATTTTTTTAAAAAACCACACACCTTACCCTCACCCCACCCGTGTCCTGGCTCCTTATGGTTACTCGCAAGGAGCCGGGACAACCCTCAACGCCCGGCCACATGTTCCACGTTCTCAGGATCATCCTGAGACCGTGGAAAAAGTGCAACAGAAGGGTAGGGCGATATCCCAGGGAAAGGGTGGGATCATCCCTCCCTGCTACCAGGATGCCCTGTGCGCCATGTGGATGCACAGGGATGATCCCTGGGCAATCCCCAGGATATTGCTCCATCTAGCTATGCCCTAAGCAACTGGCTATTTACAGTTTGACTAAATGGTGATGGTGTTTCACTTCCATTTCACAAATCTAGTTCTTTGTCTGGGGCACTTCAGCATGAATTTTTGAAAGGTGCAAGGGCCTGTTCTATGATTATGATCACTACAAAATATAGTGATGGTTTTAATTTTATTGAAACTGTTTTTAGCAGTCTAAATTGTTTTAAACGTTGGATATTTATGCTGTATTTTTAATGCTGTATTTTATTGTCTAATGATTTGTTGTAAACCACCCACACAGCTTCAGTTATTGGGTATTATAGAGATGATGATGATGATGATGATGATGATGATGATGATGATGATGACAAGGAATTAGACTAATAATATTAATAGGAAATTCATGGTGGCTAAGGCTATTTATGGTTATTATTCATGATGGATTTATATTACCTCCAGGATCAGAGGCAACATCCTCTGAACATCAGTTTCTGAGGAACAACAACAGAAAAGAGTTGTTACCTTCATGTTCTGCTTGTTGGCTTCCCATAAGCATCTGGTTGGACAATGTGAAAAACAGGATGCCGAACTGGTTTTGATGGTTTGATCCATCAGAGGTTTTACTGTCTTATGCACTTGTGAGTAAGACCTGTAAGCCACACACATCCTGCACATAATCTACATTGACCCCCAACCTATTGATGGAGCAGGCTCAGTAAACTCTAGGCTGTACACAGATAATACAGTAGAAAAAAAAGGCAATGCTGGTGCAAGAAACCCCACATCATTTAATGTCTTTAGTCCCCAAGGCTGCTTCCTCAACTTTCAGTTATGGTGTAAGATAAAAGAATTCAAATTGTGTTCTGGGGAAACCTGGTGTTCTTCAGTTGCTTATCAAGGGTTCAGTAATAGTGGCAAGCATCCTTGAAAGTCAGCCAAATAACTATTGATGCTCCTTTGCTATATGCAGCAGAATATTTGGAGTGCTCTAGGCCACACCCTTAGTTTAAATAAGCCCACAAAAAGACCCAGCCAGGGCGTTGCTAGACCTACCGGGTGTTCCGTCGTTGAGGAGCGGTGAAAGCGGCTTTTCCCGTTCAGCCGTGACGCCTCATGATCCACACCTGCCTTCGATTTGTGGCGGAAGTTTGCGCCGGTTGTGCTGCTGCCGCCGCGAGCACGGTTGCGCAGCCACACCGGCCTGATTGCCGCGGCTTTTTTTTTCGCTCGCTGCACGGTTTGCGCACGTCCGAAAGACCGCAAACTTGCACAGCCGTCAGCGATGCCGCCGCTGGCCCTGGCGGCGGCAGCGGCGGCAGTGCCAGTGCCAGCTGAAGTGCTGCTGGTGCTGTTGAGGGTCAACATTGATGCGCTCACTTCCTGATGGGGGTCGTGGTGGGTGTCATATGACCCGAGGTCAATCGTCTGCATGGCCACTCTGTGCCTACATCTCCCATCATGCCTCTGAGGTGTCGGCGGCGATGATCGCCTCTGTGCCCTGTGCCCCATCCAAGGAGCCAACTCACATCTGGCCGTAGCCATGGCAGCAGCCCACAAACAGCTCTGCCCTCTGCCAGCCTGGTACCCACACTAACAGGCAGCGTACAGCACCGCCATTATGCGGCCACGGTAGCTGCCCACCGCAAGGAGTCACCAGCCACTTTTCCGGTCCTCCGGTCCTGCGCAAACTGTCACTGGGGAAATAAAAAAAAAACCACTAGAACAGGCGCACATCCCCCACACACCCCAGCAGCACACTAGCCACTTTTCCGTTCCTCCGTTCCTGCGCAAACTGTCACTGGGGGAATAAAAAAAAAAAAGCCGCTCCGCCGCGCTGCCCCAGCTGGCGGACTGCGCGCAAATGGCGGAGGCGGCTTGACCGAAGCCGCTGACCACTCCCCCTTAGCACGCCTTTTCCTGCCCAGTGCGGACCGCAGTGACCTCACATCCTCCCACACGTACTCCAAATTACCGCGGGATGGCAGGAAAAGGAGCCCTAAAACTCACTTTTTTAAAGTCGGGAGAAAGAGGCTTCACCGCAGGATAACGGCGGATCCTCGTGAACGTCATCTGGAAGCCTCGACGTGACTGCGGAAGGTAACGCACGCTAGAGCCTCGTCTAGTAACGCCCCCAGACTCCACATGAATGAGTGTCCTAGAACATGACCCAGAATTCCTACTGAGGTTTCAAGGATAGAAAGTCTGAAAGCCATTGCTCCGAAGCACGAAGAGGGACTCACTCACTGAGATCCTAGTGATATAGGGTGGGATACAAATGTTTTAATAGCAACAACAACAACAACAACAACAACAACAACATTTACTTCCTCAAGCAACCAGATTCAATCGCAAATCAAGAGAATACAGAACATCTCTAATCAGCTGCACAGATACTGGAAAGCACCAATGGCAAGGTCTAGGAGAAATGTCTTCCTCCCAAATGTCAGCAAGATCTCCACCGGTAAGCTGTGATTGAATTTATGAATTGCTCAGGTCACAGGTGATGCTCCCCATGTGAACACCTTGCACATTTTAAGGGAAGATGTTGGAGTTTGGTTTGGTTTTGCAGTATGAAATCAGCCGATGATCAGCCAGTTATTCCTTCTGACATGATAAACAAGATGGATTCAACTTCACTCATTTTCATCATGCCAAACTGCAGGACATTACTACAATGATGAGGCTTCTCTCCTCATATCCATCATCTCAAAGGCACAGCCTGTAGCTATATTTGTCTACCAGCTTCAGATGCTATTTTGGTCCTTCTGCAACATTCAAATAGAAATTCAATCATTGCCAACCACATGGCCAGGTTCACCAGCTCGTAAACTTCTCTCAAACGTCATCTCTCTCTGCTTCAACTACTTCCCTTATAGTAATGTCATAATCATGTCATTCCCTGAGATATTTTCATACTTAGTTCACGCATACATACAAGTGACTTGATTCCTCTGTGCAGCTGAATGTGTAAGGATGTATGAGAAATTTTGACCAGGATTTACCCAGTTTGCACTTTCTGGACCATTCACAGATTCAGTCCCAAACTGTGATCAAAGTCTACATTTCCAAGCTTGCAATGTGATTCACAGACCCTCCACACCACCTGAAAAAATGTGTTGGACAGCATGTGTGTATTTGAAAAATGTGCATTAAAGAGGAGGGCAACCAGGATGATCAGGGGTCTGGAAACAAAGCCCTATGAAGAGAGACTGAAAGAACTGGGCATGTTTAGCCTGGAGAAGAGAAGATGGAGGGGAGACATGATAGCACTCTTCAAATACTTAAAAGGTTGTCACACAGAGGAGGGCCAGGATCTCTTCTCGATCCTCCCAGAGTGCAGGACACGGAATAACGGGCTGAAGTTAAAGGAAGCCAGATTCCAGCTGGACATCAGGAAAAACTTCCTGACTGTTAGAGCAGTACGACAATGGAATCAGTTACCTAGGGAGGTTGTGGGCTCTCGCACACTAGAGGCCTTCAAGAGGCAGCTGGACAAGCATCTGTCAGGGATGCTTTAGGGTGGATTCCTGCATTGAGCAGGGGGTTGGACTCGATGGCCTTGTAGGCCCCTTCCAACTCTGCTATTCTATGATTCTATGTGCATTTTTCAAAAATGCACAAAAATACACCTTGATCAATTGATTCAGCACTTGATTTGATTGCAGTTCAAGTTGTGTGATATGGCTTCCCACTTTATACCATCAAATGGAAGATCAAAAATGCCAAGTGAGTTTTCCCCCTCTTAAAAAAAAAAGTGTCCTACTAATTCCTATGGGATAGTAAAACCATTCTTGACTTTTCTCCTGTTTCTAACTTCCCTGTCCTTACCAACAGCCAATCAGTATTTCCTGAATTCCATTCTTTCTTCTTCTACAGTTAAAGCAGACTCCCTTGGGAGGAACTGTTGAGTGATAATAAGCTTTACCCTGACTAATTAGCTTTGCCCTGTCTGTAGATGCAGAATAGAGTAACTAATACACTGACAGCACAATCCTATGTGTGTCTACTCAGAAGTAAAGCCAACTGAATTCAATGGCCTTACTCCCAGGGAAGTTTTTATAGGATTGAAACCTAAATGATTAATTAGATTTGTTTATGAGGATATTTGCTCAATAATTTATTCTGCTTGGGTGAACTTGTGACATTTAAGCATGCAGGAAACTTAAGTTCCTGCATTTTCATAATTCATTATTTCACTCTGGGACGTCCATAAATTAGAGTTATTGCCCTCACTACTTTAACTGCAACTTTGTCCACACAGCCCCATTCCCTGATCTCGTTTACTTACATGGAGGTGGTAGATCTCAGCAGAAATTACTTATGTGATCTCCAAAGTGGCAGAATATACCTTCCAGGCTGTGACCATTGCCAGCAGAGATATGAACCAGCGCCAAGATCAAAACATCTTCCACCTGAGAACAACAGGCACTTCTACACTAGAAATGTACATATACACTGATGGAACGGAGCTATAAGTGACTGGCCAGGAAAGGGATCTTGGGGCAGAGGTGGACACCTTGACAAAAACATTGACTCAGTAGGCAGCTGCTGCGGAAACGGCAAATTTCATGTTGGGGATCATTAGGAAAGGAATTAAAAACAAAACCACTGATACCATAATGCCTTTACACAAATCTATGGTGTGACTACAGTTAAAATACTGTGTACAGTCCTGGATACCGCACCACAACGGAAGGATATTATAGAGCTGGGAAAAGTGCAGAAAAAGGCAAAGAAAATGGAATTTCAGCATGAGGATAAATTACAATGTTTGAGACTCTTTAGTTTAAGAAAAAAGAGAGTAAGGGGGAGCAGGATAGCAGTTATACCATTATAAATGGTGTGAAGTAAGTTCACAGTTTCTAATATCTCATAATACTAGAACCCCAGGGTCAGCCAGTGAAGTTGCATGGTGAGACATTGAGTGCAATCCTATGCATGTTTAGACAAAAAAAGTCATACAACTCCTAGCGTTCCCCAGCCAGTAATGCTGGGATTTGAAGGACATTTTTCTGTCTAAATATGCATAGGATTGTGCCCTCAAGGAAGTACTTTTTCAGACTGTGCATAGTAATGGAATTTGCTACCACAAGCTGTAGGCCCTTTCTAGACCTAAGTATTATCCCAGAAAAATTGAGCGATCATCTCTCCCTGCTCCCGGCATCGCCTGTGTGTCATTTGCATGCACAGGAATGATCCTGGGATAATCCCTGGAAAAAAGGCAGGTGTAGAAATGGCTGGAGTGATGGCCACGAATTTGGATGGCTTTAAAGGGGGATTAGACAAATGCATGGAAGATAGCCCTATCAGTGGTGGCTACTAGTCATGATGGCTATATATTACCTGCAGGATCAGGAGCAGTATGCCTCTAAATACCAGTCCTTAGGGAGTGGGAGACAGCTACTGCACTCATGTCCTGCTTGTGGGGTTCCCACATGCATCTGTTTGTTCATGGTGGGAAACTGGACTACAGAGGCCTTTGGTCTGGTACAGCATGGCTGTTCTTATATTTTTAAAAATGGGAATAAGTTTGACTGCCATGACTTCTTTTTAAGAACAGGCCCAGCGGTTTTGTCAGGAATATGGATTTTTTCAGTACCTTCAGGTCTAGTATTTTCAGGTCTAGCACAACGATGGGGGGAGGATCTCGTGATATGGTTATCGGGAGATCTCCCCCTCGGTCTACACATGGTGTGTGACGTCCCAGTAGGAAGAGGACATTGCGCCCACCATTCTTGCACAAGTGCTCGCGTGCAAAACGTTGTGTTGTTGTTTTAAAAAACCACTCCCCCCACCCCACCCCCAATGGTCACAGAGCTCCTGAGAAGCTCTGTGCCCCATGCCCGGCTGCTGGCTCCTCACGGTTACTCACGTGGAGCCTGCGCAACCCACAACGCTCGGCCATACATTTTGCGGTCTCAGGCGATATGCCGGCCCAAGGGAGGAATCATCCCTTCCTGCTCCTGGGATCCCCTGTGTGTCATGTGAATGCACAGGGACGATCCGAGGCGATCCCCGGGATATCGCCCCGTCTAGCTTAGCCCTAAGTGTGGTCGCACCATAAAGTTGTATAAAGGCTTTATGAAATCGGCATTTTTATTCTCAATACCTTTTCTAATAATGCATAGCATAGGGTTTGCCTTTTTCCCTCTCTCTTTTTGCACTGATTTAACATTTTCATCAAGCTGTCCACCACAGCCTTGGTCGGTCTCACCTAGCTTAGATCTCATCAGGTTATACTTGAAGTTGGGATTTTTTGCGCCCATGTGCATCACTTTACATTAGCTTACATTGAACTGCATTTGCAATTTGCATGCCCATTCTCCTAGTTTGGAGACATCCTTTTGGAGCGCCTCAAAATTGATTCTGTTATGTTTTAACCACCTTACAAAATTTGGTGTCATTGGCAAATTTGGCCACTTCACTGCTCACTGCTAGTTCCATATCATTTATGAACAAGTTGAAAAGCATCGGTCCCAATACAGATCCCTGTGGAACCCCACAATATATTTCCTAACATTAGAAAAATTTACCATTCATTCCTACTCTCTGCTTTCTTCTCTTTAACCAGTTACTGATCACTAAGGCCGTAGCTAGACCTAAGGTTTATCCCAGGATTGTCCTGGGGTCAAACCTGTTCATCTAAGTGCCACACAGGGCATCCAGCGCTCAGGCAGGGACGAACCTGGGATGATCCAGGGATAAACCTTAGGTCTAGCTACGGCCTAAGAGGACCTCTTCTCTTATTCCATGTCTGCTAAGTTTGCTCAAGAATCTTTGGTAAGAGACTTTGTAAAAAGCCTTTTAAAAGTCCAAGTAAACAACGTCTACTGGATCACCCCTGTCTACTGTATATGTTTACTGACACGCACAAAAATCTCTAAAAGGTAAATGAGACAGGACTTATCTTTGTGGAAGCCATGTTGATTCTTTTTCAGCAGGGCTTGTTCTTCTATATGCTTAGTAATTTTATGTTTAACAATACTTTCAACCAAATCACTTGGAACAGACATTAAATTAAATGGTCTGTAATTTCCTGGATCTAGGGGAACAAGAGTCCCTAGAGGAAGAGCAAGTCTAGGCGGTTCTTATCCATATAGCTGTTCAGAATCACGCACACTCTGCTTTGTTGGGTGGTCGCTGAGCTGCCACCACCACCCACCCCTCTTTGCTGCACTACGCAAACTTCTTAATGGCCTCGTGAGCACACAACCAAGCCTTGGGGCTGTCCATCCTCATAGCGAGCCATCATTTCCCACAACCATGGTGGCTCAGGCTTTTTCAGGAAAATAATGTTATAGAAATGGTGGCCATAAAGGGGTTGTTTACACAACCTTATAGGCATGAATGCATACTTGTCAGTGAGTCCTTGCTGGGGTGTAGGCCCTTGGCCACTGCCAGACCGTGGCCTTAGCTAGACTTAAGGATTATCCCAGGCAAATGGAGGGGTCATCCCTGCCTGCTCCCGGGATTCCCTGTGTGTCGTTTAGATGCACAGGGATGACCCCGGGATGATCCCAGGATATAGGCTTGGTCTAGCCATGGCCCATGTCTAACTGTGATGCTGGCCCCATAGAAAGTACTAAAATAGTGGCAGCTTCCTATGTTCCTATGCCTTGGAAGAGATGATTTAACTACAGGGAAACTGCACAAGAATGCTAAAGTTTTCATATATGTGAAAGTAAAATGTCCAAATATAGCACAAACAAATTTACACCGAATGTGAAAATTGTCCCTTCAAAAAATAATAATGGGCATGATCCAGCCAGAGTTAAGCACATGTCATTCCCATTTATTTCAACAGAAGAATCAGTCCCACAGGCCTATTCTACACCAATCAGGATATTGCACTATGAAAGCTGTATATAAAAGGCAGGAGCCACACTACTGCTTTATAGCGGTATTGAAGTGCACTGATAACTGTTGGGGCCCATTGACACATACCATATACCACTTTCATACTGTTTTCATAGTGATATATCTTGCTTGGTGTGGCTCCTGCCTTTTATATATCGCTTTAATACTGCTTTCATGGTGCAATATCCTGCTTGGTGTAGATTAGGCCACAGTCTCCAGTTCCGCTTATAGCATCTGATGAAGTGGGTTGTAATCCATGAAAGCACATGCTAATTTATTAAAATACCTGAACAACTAACACAGTTAGTCTATATGAGTGCTACGTTTAACCCTTGTAGCAAGAAGTAGTTACTCGTCTCACCTTGAATTTGTAAACAGAATTTGTAACATGGTTATACTATATTAACAGGAGAAGTGTTAAACAGGAGTGCAATGTACTACATTTCCATGGGACTGTATGCGGTATTTTAAGCCGTCAACCAAGATTGTACCCAACACTTTTAAAGGATGCAAGAGGTGAAAATAAATCTCCAAAGTAATTTAGAATCTCAGTTCCCTTGTATAGTATTGTGTTTGAAGGGTGGAAAAAAAAATATGTAGCATGGAGGGTTTAGCTGGATTATCCCACATTTACAAATACAAGCTGCAACACAATTTTGCCTAAGGTGCAATTCGAAAAGAAATTGGAAGATCCTTTTCAGTGAAACATCTGAGGAATTTGGAAGGAAGCTAAAGGTCTTTATAAGACTACCAAGATTCCTCGGGGAAGTTTCAAACATTCCTATCAACCACTAATTGAAAATAATTTGAATTTATATTGGAGGGGACAGAGAAGGGAGCCCTGAACAATTCTTGACAGTGGTTTGTAGTAGCTTCCCTCAGGCCTTCCTCTTCACAGAGAAAGAAAACACTAACTTCTGCCTCACATCCTGCTGTTAAAGGTACTGGAAATATGTTGGCACCCAGATTTTAAACCCAGCCAAACATTTTCTCATTCCTCTCCCATTTTCACGAAGGTGGTATGTTTGATTTAGGTCAGTGGGGTCAGCGGGGTGGGGGGAATCAGCCCAAAGAGGGGAGTGGCTACACAGCAAGAAAGAATTCTCAGTCCTGTACCTAGAACTTCTGAGCATGTGCAAAATGCATGTATGTCAGTGAACAGCAGCAAGGAGTAAGTACAAATCTGGGAACTGGAGTAAGGGCTAATCATGCATGCACCTGGCTGGGAGTAAGCATTACACGTTTATAGGCTTTAAAAGCTAGTGTGGGTGGCGGCGGCAATGGATCGGTAACTGAAATGAAATAGAATCCTGAGAAATTTTAAGAGTAAGGCAAAAACATACATGAGATCTCTCAGTGGGAGGAAAAGCAACTAAAACTGAATTTCTTCTGGCAGCTTCCACATATTCCTTTTTTACAAATTAAAAAAAAAATCCATTACGTGAAGTTTTATTTAAAGGAAGCATATTGCGAATTTTGATTGCTAAAACAGAAGACAGAATTGTTTTCATATTGTTTGCTTGTATATACTTTAGTCCTAGTGGCGTAACGCTTCATAACCTTACCTGATCTCAGTGGGACTCAGTAAATCGCACTGATCTCAGTGCAGAATAAACCGCACAGGACAATGCTGTTAATCTCATACGTGAAGAAGCATCATGGGAAACTGGGAGGCAAAGAATGGAAAACCACCATATATTACCACTTCCATTTTGTTGGAATGGAGCTTGCAAAGGATTCGCACCCAGCTCCCTTTGAAATGAATGCAGTTTGTATCACAGCATCAGTTGCTGATTCCACCTCGGGAGGACGTTGCTTCATTTGAACATTGTATTCATCTTTCTGTATGCATATGAACACTCACACACGAAATTCTAATTAGAGTACTCAGAGGTCGAAATCAATGGACAAGCACGTATCACTAAATATTAAAAAATGAGACCCTCCATGCGCCGTACACAAATTGTGCAGTTGGCTGGAAATGCCACCTAATCCCAGCTTAATTAAAGCAGTGTTCTCAAACTCCTGTTGTGTTTAGGGAGCGAAGAACATAGGACAAGCAATGTATGAAGAAAATAGCAGGCAGCATGGCTAATCTCAAAGACTTCGAAGCTTTTGAGCTGCATAAATCAGAGCGACTTTTTGAATAGCCTCATAAAACACAATATCATTGCCATTCCGCTCACGGCGTTTGAGTTCTTCCCTACAGCATACAGATCATTAGGAAACTTCTAAGCAATCAAGTAATGTGAGCCTGATGAAATTATTCAATCAATGCATAGGCTCAAGGAAGTGGCATAATGTCGAATTGCGTCGTTTCAATACATACCTCCACCACCACCACCCCGCCTACAAAAAATTTGCAGAAAACCCCCTCTTCCTTAATATGCATGCTAGGAAAAATTACAGAAGATGTGATTGGCTTCAACGTTTTCACAAGCATGCTTAATGTAGTCTTTCTAAACTGCCTGCTTCCATCCACAATGTTCAAGTCAGCAGAAACGCATGAACTATGCCAGTCTTCTCAACAATCGGAGAAACATAGCCTGTTAACATGTATGCTCAAAAAACAAGGGTACATTAATCAGAGGAGGGTGTGAATTTGGTAGAGAAAAGACCATCTCTATTTCGGTTTAATTGAAATCCCTAATTGTCTGACCACAGCCGTTTGGCATCCATTCCTGTTGTGGTTAGTTAATAGATTGTCTGTTAAGACACAACACACATTCTAAAAAGTCAACCTTGTGATAAATGTATAAATAAAAACTACTCTATATGAAGCCGGGCAAATCAGCTATTGCGAGAGATACACACCAGTTACCATTTGATTGGTGAATTCCTAGCTCCCTCTCCCTGACACACACACACATCTTCCCTCTGTGTATTATGCACTTAATGTTTTTTTGCACACTTTAAAAGTATGATGGCATTGAGAAATAGTCAGTCTCTTTGCTTCTTTGGATTTGGAACAGATATAATACCTGCTGTTTCAATTTTATCTCCTCCAGAATGTTGAACTTCCCCTTTCTTCATTGCCTCTGAAAACCCTAGTTTGGAAGCAGTGTGATTTGTCCAATTATTTTCATCGTCCCTCTATCCTTAAGATAAAACCCTCACTTCTCACTTAAATGTGTTTTCTGAAAGGTAGGGTTTCATGCAACATTAATATACATCCGAAGCCAGAATCATAACTCACAACTTGGGCGACTGGAGGCAGAAGCCTCTATACTTTGGAAATAACTGCTGCATTCAGCAACTGACCCAATTTAACATGAAATTGTTGCTTATTTCAAGCTACTTATTTTCCATACCCTGAAAATAAATGTTGGGGGAGGGAAAGGGGGGAGAATGAGAGCTCTGGGTGACAATTATCAATTTGCCAGTTTCATGGCAACATAAAGCCATCTATAAAAAGAGCTAATCCCCTTGTCAAATGTACTAATTGTCTTTCCAAGTGAAATTAACTGTCTGAGAATCCACTTTGGATTCCCTGCACTGTTCCCTTTTCAGAGCAAATGTACTTTTTTCCTTTCCTTTCCTGGATCTAATCATCAATGGCATTTGTTTTCTGATATATATATATATATATATATATATATATATATATAATATAAATTACATAGTGCTGTATTTGCCTGTTATAAATAATTAAACTGGGCATCCAGTAAACATAAATAGCAATTAACGTGATGAGAGGCAGGAAAGGAACTGTTTGATGTGAAACCACAGCGCAACAGTGCATGCAACTGTTTGCTTAGTGAAAAGGGAAGACTAGGAGTCTCTCTGCGGCCAGAGTTTTCCTTCACAATCCAACTATTCATTGGCGAAAGTCATTGTTCCAAGTACACAGGGACTCGTCCCAAACCTTCCTCCACAGAGAGAGCTGTAACTTCGCCTGCTCACAACAAAGCACACCCTGTCCCACAAAGGGCCCTTTCCGGTAAGTTTTCGACTTCAAAAACTGAAACAGCAACAGAAATGCCTTGTTTAAATTATGACCTGCCTCACTTCTACAGGAAAGTCCACTGCTGTGAACCAAGGCTTGTTCATCTAATATTCAATGACCCAGGCAAGCCATTAAGCAGCACCCCTTATGGATGGACCCCTTATGGTCTCTGGACCCTCAGAAACCAGGCCAAGAGCTGCGCTCTGGGGGATGTGTGAGCAGGAAGAGAGGCAACCTTCTCCAGTCCTAGTGTGTGTGGTTTCCTCCACCAGCCCTGTTGATCCCCTTCGCTGAAACATCACATTATGATCAACGTCTGGCAGGCATGTTTACAAAGAGGGATCGCTGAAGTCAGAAAGGCCCACCAGAGTCACCACCAAGTTGGCAAGGTACAGGAGCAGCAAGGAATTTGGCCTTGGTTCATCAAAGAAGGATCACCAGTTGTACCTTTTCCACAGGATGTGCCAGAGGGATTGGGGAGGGGTGTGTGACTTTCAGCTGTGACCATGCCTGAGAGCAGACCCTTGCTGGTCTCTCTCCCGCCCCCATTCCACCTGTCCAGAAGGGGGCGGGGAGACGGACGGGACACTGAGGTTTTCCCTGTCCCACTACCTCCCTGGTTTGGATTGCTTCCTTTTCCAAGCCCAGCGATCCACGCTTCCTCTCTCATGCGTGTGGTGCTTGCAAAGCACTTCAGTGAAGAACGACCCCCTACACACACACACACACACAACGCACACGCAAGTTCTTGTTGGGCGAAGCTCCTCACCAGAGATGCTTTTCTTTTCAAGGGGGGAATAGGCGATTTGGAGGACCCTCTCGCTTTGGCGGGGAAACAAAACCGAAAGGGCAGTGGGTTTTTTTGCAGGGATTCTGAGCTGGGGGGGGGCAGAGTTCAGTCCCCCCCCTTTCAGTTCTCCCTTCCCTGCTTTTACTCTCCGTGGACTGGCAACGGTAGGCTTCGGACTGAGCTTGCTGCAGATAGCTCTGTGAATCACAATCGCTCCCCACCCCCCCGCGCCCGCGCCGTTCCTCCTCTCCGAGCGTTCAAGTCCCCGAGTGGCCGTCAATGCTGCGGCCAATAGGTGGGGCCCAAAAGCAGCTTTGGGAGAAGCGGAGGGTGAGAAAGGAGGGGGGGTCCTTTAACCCTCGCCGTGCTGGATCTAAGCCGGTGATGGTGGGCAGGCAGGCAGGCAAAAGAGCCCCCCCCCCCCGGGGATCCTCTCCGTCCTGCCACGGAGATGAGAAACCATCAAGGAGGCGCTGCCATCCAGCCTGCCGAAGCCACGATCGCGGGCTTCCCCCGGGGGTGGGGTGGGGGTGGAGGAAAGACAGCCCGCAGCACCGTCGCCGCCCGCCGGAGGGAGGTGAAATGCGAAGATCGGCTTGGCGGAATGAAAGGGCTCACGTTGGCGAACCACCTGTTCCTCCAGAGGGGGAGGGGGGTAACGTGGGGGCATCCGTGTGTGTGTGTGTGCGCTCGCGCGCGCGCGCGCGTGGCGGGCTAGAGGGGGGTTGGGAATGCGCTGTGTAGGCTTGCGATCGTTACAATGTACGGGGGATAGACTTCAGGCTTTCCCAGTGAGGGCACTCCGTCGGCCGTGGGAAGCCGGAGGCGAGAAAATAGCTGATGGAGAGACACGCTGCAGGGTGAAAAGCAAACTCCGGCTGTTTACCGTCATTTCCCTTCCACGGCTTGGGAAGAAACCGGGGCTGGGGCTGGGGGGAAAGGAAGAGACGCTGGGAAACAACTCTCTCTCCCCCCCCCCCCAAACGCCTGCAATCACATATCCACATACCCGTTTTGAAAAGGCTCAAACCGACATCTAGATCAGGTCCATGCAAAAAAGCTCCAAACGGATCAGATCCGCGCAACAAAGCCCCAAAGCCCCGAGTCAAGAGAGAGCGGTCCGTTACGGAAGGGAAAACAAGGCAGGGATGAGAGGCGAAAGGAGATGGGGGAAACTGCAAAGGGAAGCCAGCAAAGTAGGCAGCTGCAGGAGGAGGAGGACGAGGAGAGCGGCGGCGGCGGCGGCAACAGCAGCGGCGGCGGCTCGACTTACCGATGTGAATGATCGAATCCGCCAGCGCCGCTTCCCAGGTTCGAGTCCCGCACACGGCCACCAGCAAAGCGAAGGAAAAAACTTCCATCTCCTGCGCTTCGGACGAGCGGGGGAAAGGGGCGGGGGGCGGCCAGGAGGTTAGCGATCACCAGCGACCAGGAGGACCGAGGAAGAGCGAGTTTGGAGTTGGCGGGCGCCTCTTAAATCCCGGTTGGACCCTGCTGGAAAGAGCCGCAGCTGGTTGCAAAGAGGGAGCCGATCCAGTCTGGCGTTGCGGTGGCGGGGAGAACCTCTTCGCTACGAGGTCCGCGTCACTTCGGGGGGCGACCGGGCATCGCCAGAGTTGCGGGGAGTTGCTGCAGCAAATCCATCGAGCACCCCCAACCCACCCCCCGCAACCCCTTCTCCTCCGGAGATGTCAACGGGGCAACCGCTTGGCGCGCTTCAGGGTTCATCACATCCTCCTCAGCCTTTTCGAGGGGTGGGGGTTGAAATCGTGAAAAAAAGAAAAAAGAGAGAAGGTGGTTCTTCCCACCCCCCTACTCCGACGGCGATCCGCACAGCCAGGTGCCCAGCGCGCCTCTCCGGCGGAAGGACTTGCAACCCGCAAACCGACCAACCCTTCCAGGGTCCCCCCCTTTCCCCCCCCCAATAAACACTCCAGCCACCCGGGAGGGGAAATAATCAGAAGCAGAAGAACTCGCTTTCCTTTTGGATCTCCAGACGAGGGACCAGATCCCTGCAAAGTATGTGTAAGGGAGAGCACGCTCCGTCTCCAATCTCTCCCCCCACCCACCCTTCCAAAAAAGAAAACCCCAAAGTGAACTTCAAAGCGATGCAGCTGAGAATGCAGAACTGGCTGTGAGGGTGGGGGTTGCCAGAGGAAAGCTTGATCTCCCCTCTTCAATAATAATAATAATAATAATAATAATAATAATAATAATAATAATAGCGACGTTCGTCTTGCTTTTCTCCTCCCCCCCTGCACCTTCAGGGGAGGGAGGGGGACGCGAAGGCTGCGAAAAACCACTCTCCGACGCGGGTCACCCGAGAAAAAAGCAGATCCACGGAGCGGTGGATTGAGCGAGGAAGCAAAGCGGCAGCAGCAGCAGCAGCAGCAGCAGCAGCAAGAGATTTGCGGCGATGCTCTTCTGCAGTGGCGGCGGCGGCGGCGGCTTCAAGCCCGAGGAGGCGTTTTGGAGCTTGCTTGCTTGGTGGGATGCAGGAAAGAGAGAGAGAGAGAAAGAGAGAGAGAGAGAGTCCCCTAGCTGCTGGCAAGCTCCGCCGCTAGCCAGCACGTTGCTTAGAAATGGATCGCCTAGGAGAGAGAGAGAGAGAGGGAGGGCGAGCGAGCGAGCGAGCGAGAAGCGCTCTCAGCCAGCGCGAGCGGGGGGGTGGAGAGCGAGAGCGCAAGAAGAGGCCGCCTCCCGGCAGCCACCTTCTCCCCCTATCTGGAGGGCGAGGGAGAAGCCGCGTGGAAAAAGAGCTCGTCTGCTAAACTGGGGTGGGTGGCGGGGCGGGGTGGCGGGCGGGGGGGGGAGAGAAAGTGATCTGGGTGACAGGCAAACGCCGAGCAAAGCGCATCCGGAAGAGTTGCAAGAGGAGCGTTCCAGGGCAACGGATCGGAGAGGGCAGGAAGGCGGGGGGAGGTCTCTGCCCCCAGTTTAGAAGGTGGGGAGGAGGGGGGGGGAAGAGAGAGACGAAGGTGCCACCACCTCGACGGGTTTCACCTTGTAACTCCACCGCGTGGTCTCTCTCCGTCTTTGAAAAGTGAGTCGGCGGTGGGGTGGGGAGAGATGGTTTAAGGAAGAGAAGCAAGGTGGCTTGGGCGATGGGGGGGGGGGGTGAGGGAAGAGCAGGTATCCAGGACGCCTGATTCCAAAGGGAGGCAAAAACTAGAGACCCAGCGAGCTATTAATACCAGCTTCATTATCAACGTTTTTTGATTGGATTTTGCTCACAATGGGTATTTAATAACGATGGGGAATTACTCTCGGGAAACGGGGGGTGGGGTGGGGGTAAGGAAACGATGCTGCTGCTGCTGCTGCTGCTGCTGCTGCTGCTGCTGCTGCTGCTGCTGCTTCTTCTTCTTCTTCTTCTTCTTCTTCTTCTTCTTCTTCTTCTTCTTCTTCTTCATTAACCACCATGACATTGTGTCCTGAAAAAGCCCAGGCTGGAATTTCTATACTGCACAGAAAGGTGTCAGTGAAGTAGTTTTCTAGCTTTGTATCCCTAGCACCGGGAAGGGGTGGGGGAGAGGATTCCCTATAGTTTGTCAGCTCCCAGACACAAAGCGATAAGAACATAAGAAGAGTCCCTCTGGATCAGATGGAAGTTTGACCTAAGCCCACATCAGGAGGGGCTGTAGCTCAGTGTGATAGAGCACATGCTTCCTACACAGAAGGTTCAATCCCAGGCTTCTTCAGGTAGGGTGAGGAAAGGAATCCTACCAGGAGTGCTGCTGCCAATCAGTGTCGACAATACTGAATTAGATGGACCAATGGTCTGACTCAGTATGAGGCAGCAGCCTATATATTCCCAACAATTGTCAATCGGATGCCCCAAAACAGGTGCAGAGTCTCTGACCTAGGGGCCAAATCCAGGCCTCCGAATGTCCAAATCCAGCTCCCCAGGGGTCAACAGAAAGCCATGTGACTTTGCCCCAACAAGCAATTCCTTGGCAGTTTTCCATCTTTTTTGCAGTTTTCCCCCCTCATTCTAAAAGGTTGAAATGCCTCTCGTAAGGCTTACCGAGCTTTAAATGAAATATGTGGGTATATTGCTGCCACCCCCATTTTGCCTTTGGCCTCTCCCACCTCTGTAATGCGGCTCCTGAGAGTTTCTCCAAAATGGAATCTGCCCATGGGCTGAAAAGAGGTTCTGCACCTCTGTTCTGGAGCTGGTACAGCACAACAAAGATGTCTCCACTGGCAGACCTCCTTCTCCACCTACTGAGAGGAACATCTTCTGGTGAAGGAGTCCTCAACATCCAAAAGCCCCTCAGATGTCCTGGCTGGGAACTTAGTGTAGCTCCTGGAAGTAAGTCCCATTGAATACTGTAGGACTGGTTTTTGGGTGGACAAGCGTAAGATTGCGCTGCAGTGTTCTGAAGTCCTGGGAGAAGGGTAGAAACCCATGAATTTCTACTGGTTTTTTTAAACTAGTATCTATTGATGGCCATATTCCCCATGAATTTGCCTTATTTGCTTTTCAAGCTGGCTAAAATGGTGGTCATCACCACATTGTCTGGTGGTGAATTCCATAGGCCAGACTTCCCCAACCTAATGGACATGGCAGCTGGGGGATGATGGGAGTTGTAGTTTTTTTGTAGGGTTTTTTTGGACACCTATTATGATACTGCTTTTTCGAATTTTTGTGCCGTTGTATGCTTTTTAGCATTATTAATTTTTATGAGTTGTAGTTCAAGTCATCTGGAGGGCACCAGGTTGAGGGAAAACTGCCACTGGTTAGTCATGTCATGTGTGAAGAATCCCTTCCTTTTGTCCATCCTGAATCTCCATCCATTTAGCTTTGCCGGATGACCCCAGCTACCCATTCTTCCCATCATGAATAAACCCCCTTTTAGTCTCAAAGGGTTTATTATGTTGTATTTTATTGTTTAAATTGTGAACCGCCCTGAGCGCTTTGCCTATTGGACAGTATAGAAATGTAGTAAATAAAACAAAGGACAAGATAACCTTTTCCTTATAGAGGGGTTGTTCCACCTCCCTGATACTTTTGGTTTCAGCACCTTCTGCAGCTATACCACATGTTTGTTTGAGATGGGTGATCAGAATTGCACACAGTATCCCAAGTGTGGTCGTAGTGTAGATCTATAAAAGCATTATGCATTTGGTTCAGTGGAGGCTGGTGGCTCCAATTTCAGTGGAGCTTTGAAAGCACTTTGGATTCAGCCGGGAACTCTAAAGGAGCTGAAGTACCTTGGATAGCTCATTTTGAGTTCAGACTAAGGGTTCATCAGCAAGGCTATAAATGGCTACTAGACATGATGGCCATACGCTGCCTCAAATATCAAAGGCCATCAAACTACAGGATTGGGTAAAGAAGTTAGTCACTTAAATTTTACCGATGGGGTTGAGTGATACATGTAAACATGGTCACTGCCTTGGGGCTGTGGAATGAGGTTACCATGATTACCATTCCCCCCCTTCTCTCTTTGCTTTGGTGCATTAGTGGCAGTTTTCAATGGCACTCTGCCCAGGCTAACTTTTGGGAAAGAAAAAGATGACCTGAAAACAAAAAAAGATACATATAGGAAGTGGAAGGAAGGCCAGGCTACAAAAGAAGAGTACAGACAGGTGGCACAGAAGTGCCGAAATGGCATCAGGAAGGCTAAAGCTCAGAATGAGCTGAGATTAGCGAGGGATGCTAAAAGCAATAAAAAGGCTTTCTTCAGATACGTGAGTAGTAAAAGACAGAGGAAAGAAATGGTGGTTCAACTGCTTAATGAGGATGGCAAATTGATAACAGATGACAAAGAAAAGGCTGAAGTGCTCAAATCCTACTTTGCCTCAGTCTTCTCCCAAAAGCGGGTCTATGACCCCCCTGGAAAAAGTGAAGCAGAAGTTGAGAGGGCAGGATTGCAGTTTGAGATTGATAAACAAATGGTCAAAGAACACCTAATTTCCTTGAATGAGTTTAAATCTCCAGGGCCCGATGAACTGCATCCAAGAGTAATGAAGGAGCTAGTGGAAGAACTCTCAGAACCTTTGTCTATTATCTTTGCAAAATCATGGAAGACAGGTGAGGTGCTGGACGACTGGAGGAGGGCTAACATTGTCCCTATCTTCAAAAAGGGCAAAAAGGAGGAACCTGGGAACTGCAGACCAGTCAGTCTGACATCCATCCCTGGGAAAATTCTGGAGCAGATTATAAAGAAGTCAATCTGTAAACACCTTGAAATCAATGCAGTGATTACTAGAAGCCAACATGGATTTGTCAGGAACAAGTCCTGTCAGACTAATTTGATCTCATTTTTTGATCGGGTAACCTCCCTTGTGGACTGTGGGAATGCTGTGGATGTCATATATCTTGACTTCAGCAAAGCTTTTGACAAAGTGCCCCATGATATTCTGATTAACAAACTAACTAAAAGTGGGCTAGATGGAACAACAATTTAGGTGGATTCACAGTTGGCTACAGAATCGGACTCAAAGAGTACTTATCAATGGAACCTTCTCAAACTGGGGAGAGGCAACGAGTGGGGTACTGCAGGGCTCAGTCCTGGGCCCAGTGCTCTTCAACATTTTTATAAATGATTTGGACGAGGAGGTGCAGGGAATGCTGATCAAATTTGCAGATGACACAAAATTGGGTGGGATAGCTAATACCCTGGAAGACAGAAACAAACTTCAAAGTGATCTTGATAGGCTGGAGTGCTGGGCTGAAAACAATAGAATGAAATTTAATAGGGATAAATGCCAAGAAACCAAAGGCACAGTTACAAGATGGGGAAACTTGGCTCAGCAATACTACAAACGAGAAGGATCTTGGAATTGTTGTAGATCGCAAGCTGAATATGAGCCAACAGTGCAATATGACTGCAAGAAAGGCAAATGCTATTTTGGGCTGCATTAATAGAAGTATAGCTTACAAATCAAGTGAGGTACTGGTTCCTCTATTCGGCCCTGGTTAGGCCTCATCTAGAGTATTGCGTCCAGTTCTGGGCTCCACAATTCAAGAAGGACACAGGCAAGCTGGAGCGTGTTCAGAGGAGGGCAACCAGGATTATCAGGGGTCTGATGGAAGCAAAGCCCTGTGAGGAGAGACTGAAAGAACTGGGCATGTTTAGCCTGGAGAAGAGAAGATGGAGGGGAGACATGATAGCACTCTTCAAATACCTAAAAGGTTGTCACACAGACTAGGGCCAGGATCTCTTCTCGATCCTCCCAGAGTGCAGGACACGGAATTACGGGCTCATGTTAAAGGAAGCCAGATTCCAGCTGGACATCAGGAAAAACTTCCTGACTGTTAGAGCAGTACGACAATGGAATCAGTTACCTAGGGAGGTTGTGGGCTCTCCCACACTAGAGGCCTTCAAGAGGCCGCTGGACAACCATCTGTCAGGGATGCTTTAGGGTGGATTCCTGCACTGAGCAGGGGGTTGGACTCGATGGCCTTGTAGGCCCCTTCCAACTCTGCTATTCTATGATTCTATGATTCTTTGATTCTATGTCTATCAAACAGAGAGAAAAGGGAAAGCAGAAATTCAGGGAGACGCCACATGCCTGGCCACTGCAAATCAGTAACTCCTCCTATTAAACAGCACATGAATAGCACACAAAATATAGTCCAGGATGTGTAAGTTACACTCCTCCAAAGAGCAGTCTATTCTTCCACCCATACCTGTGTTTCTCTTTTGTCCCTTCTTGATCTTTCCTTAAGCAGAATTATGCTTTTGGCAGGCACTAAGCAAAGATCACCAGATTTATTCTCCAATGGAAAATGGTTACTGTTTTATATCACAGTCTTGCTTAACCTGTGCCCTAATATTTTTTACTTTTGAGGAGAGGGGTTGGCACAGAAAGAGCAAGTATGTTCCCAAGACTATGGCAGATTCAAATCCTCTCAGGTCAAATGGAGATGATGTTGGCAGAAGTCTTTTATGTAGCGAATAGATCTCATCATTACGTATTTAAATATATTATTAAATGGTGCGATCCTATACAGGTTCAGACAGAAAAAGACCCTACAACTCCCAGCATTTCGCAGTCAGGCTGGCTGATGAATGCTAAAAGTTGTAGGGCTTTTTTTTTCCTGTCTAGACATGCATAGGATTGCACCCTTAGTTCTTTTATATCTCACTTTTCTTTCTTCTTAAAACTCAAGGTGGTGTACATGGGGTTCCCATTCAAGCTCTGACCAGACTCAGACCTTGTTAACTTCAGCATGGTGGCTACACCATATGCCTTCAAACTACACTTAGCTGGGACACCATGAACAGAAAATAGTTGGTCCATACATTATTATTATTATTATTATTATTATTATTATTATTATTATTATATTTATTTGTATCCTTCCTTTTGCCCAATGCTGGGCCTCAAGGCGGCCTTACAAAGTTTAAAATATACATGGGGGGGGAGGGAAACAAAACCATAAACAATTAAAAAATACACAACAAAATTATAAAACATTAACATAGATGGAGGGCTGGATTATTCTCCAAAGGCCTGCTTGAACAAAAATGTTTTAGCCTGCTTCCGAAAGCCCATCAAGGAGGGAGCCAGCCTAGCTTCCCCGGGAAGAGAGTTCCAGAGCACTGGAGCAGCCACCGAGAAGGCCCTCTCCCATGTTCCCACCAAGCGTGCCTGTGAAGAAGGTGGGACTCAAAGAAGGGCTTCTCCAGAAGATCTCAAAGCACGGGCAGGCTCATAAGGGAGAATACATTCTCACCTCTCTTGCTGTGGTCTTTAATGGATGCCTCTTAAGTCAATAAAATATACTGCAATATCTATATTTATGGGTGCTTCCTCACATATGGCACCAACTGTTGCCACTCAAAGGGCATTGTAGAACATAAAGGGAGAGGGCCTTTTCAGTGATGGCCCCTCGACTGTGGAATGATCTCCGTGATGAGGCTCTCCTGGCACCAACACTGTTTTCTTTCAAACGCCAAGTCAAGACTTTTTTCTTCTCCCAGGCATTTAACAGCATTTAACAACGCTAAGTTTGTTTGTTAATGGACCCCAGAACTGTTGTTTTTTAAATGGATACTCTCGTTTTTATACTGTTGTTTTTATGTTTCTGATGGTTTTTAAATTTTGTATACTTTTTAATGTTTACTGGTTTAACTTTTGTGAACCTCCCAGAGAGCTTCAGCTGTGGGGCGGTATATAAATTAATTAAATAAATAAATAAATAAATAAATAAATAAATAAATATATGCTGGATCAGACCAAGGATCCATCTAGATCACACATTAGTGAACCAGCTGTTGATCAGGGAACCACAAGCAGGACATGGTGCAACAGCACCTCCCACCCATGTTCCCCAGCAACTGGTGTGCATATTGGCTTACTGTCTCTGATAGTGCAGGTAGCACATAGCCATCACAACTAGTAGCCATTGATATTCTCCTCCAGGAATTTATCAACCCTCCTTTTAAAACCATTTGATATGGTGGCAAAAAAACCCCAAAGCTTTAACCACCATGGTTTAAGGGATCTTTTGAATAGGGCCATAGTTTAGACTTTCTGCAAAAGCCTTGAAAAGGGCAGGGAACAGGAATGGGGGGAAATCAGCAAATTTCAAGCTTGTCAATGTTCTCCAGATTCCACCTTGAAGCTTGACCCAACTCGTGTCCACATCTGATTGTGAACTTTGTTTTCTTTTCGCGTGAAAAACTGTGCACGTTTTCATGCACCTTTCCTCGAATGTATGCAATAGTTGTGCACATTTTTAATGTACACATTTCATCCCTTTGATGAAAGTGTGTCTGTCCACATTTTTCAAAAGTGTGTACTTCTACATATGCATGCACACATTTTTCAAACACATCTTTTTCTTCTGTGACTTGCTACGGATTTTGACTGCAGATTGGGTTTGGGACCATGCTGGGGTCCAGGAGGTGCAAACTGGATAAATTCTGGTAAAAAATTGAACTGAAATGAATTTATCATACATCCCTAGTAGGGCAATTAGACAATAAAAGCCTTATCTGAATCCACCCTATTATCTACATGTGTATGTAGATATGAGAATCCAATCCACCGGGCAATAACCTTTCTAATATAAATGTACAAGAAACTTTTTAAAAATAGAGTCATTATGACTTCTCTACAAAAAGAACAGTCCACACAAAATGTTAATTTGCTTCTTTGGGGAGAATGTAAGCGGAGTGCTCTTTTAACTATGTACAATGCACAGTAGGTGGAGTGCCAAATGTGATGAAACCCTTTTAGCAAATTCTGATAACTTTTTAATTCTCGCTTTCATGCCAAGGGCTTTGATGCCTTATCTAAAAACAAGCTGTATCCTCTGGCTGGTTTGAAGAGCCAGATAAATCCCTACTAGATTAGACATACTAAGGGGTATCCTTCACAGAATTATCCACTGGAGTCCCCCTCACCCCGTCAACCTTGGAAAATGTATGTCTGAAAGCAAACAGAGAGAGCCAGTGTGGTGTTGAGGTTAGAGTTCTGTATGAAGACTGAGGAAACCCAGGTGCAAAGTTCCACACAGCTAGAGAGCTCACTGGGGGACCTCACCTGAGCCCATCATTATCTCTCAAGCTATCTTACCTTGCAGAGTTGTTTTGAAGATAAAATGGCTGTGGGGAGACCCATGTACACTGACGAGCTTTTTGGTGAAAAGGTGCACTAAAACTGATAATAGCATGCTTCTTTCAATCAGTGCACATGAAACCCTCACTAAATGTGGTGTGATGGTCAGAGTGTTGGACTGAGACTGGAGACCCAGTTCCAAGCCCTCACTTGGCCATGAAGCTCACTGGGTGGCTTTGGGCCAGTCACTGACTCTCAGTCTAACCTAGTTCACAGGGTTGATGTGAAGATAGAATGGAGAGGAGGAAGCCACCTTGTGATCCTTGGTGGAACAGTCAGGATATAAATGTAACAATAAATAAACAAGTAGCTCACTCTGTCTGTTAGGAGGTAGGGATCTCTAATAGGGAAACTTTAGCATCTTTACCAAACTCTTTCGGGAAACACTCTTTAGGGGAACAGTTTGGGGAAAACACTCCAAACTATGCTTGGAAGATAAATGTGCTCTTAAGAAATCATCCATTTGGCATCTTTATGCTCACCCATTTTAGAACTTCTGCACACAGTGCAAGGTGGGAAACCTCAGATCCGGCTCTACCTTATGGGCAGACTAGCACACTGCCTGGAATTGCATAGTTTAAGCGGAATACAGAATGCCAGAAGAAATGCATGAACACAGGTTCTCAGTCAACTTCTACATTGCCTGGTTCCACATGAAAACTGAGATTGGGTACCAGAATTCCAGGCACAATGCAAAGTGCTGTGATTCGCTTTAAAGCCCTAAACAGCTTAGGACCCAGATATCCAAAGCAGCAACAGCTCCTCATACATGAACCCACCTGAATGCTGTGATTTTCATTGGAGGTCCCCCTTCAAGTCCCCTTGCTTTCTGAAATTAGGAGGGTATTGTTATTGGAGTCCTGCACCAGTTGTGGAATACCCTCCTAGGAAACCCTGCCTGACACCACATCTGATCTCTTTCCTCTGCCAGGCATTTGTATTTGCACAGACCTACCCGCATGTCACTGTAGCTAGTACTAATTCATTGGTTCCATTGATTCTGTTGGTTTTTGATTGCTTGGGCATTCTATCCAATGATAATTTAATTTTACTCCCATTCATTTCAATGGGTTTAGGCAGGACTAACTTTGGATACAACTCTCAGCTTTGCTCTGCTGCTTTCTGCAATTTTAATATTCAACATTATTGTATGGTACTTATTGTCATTGAACTGTCCTGAGTATTATTTGGGTGGCAAATACGTATTTCAGACAAGCAAATGATCCTTTCTTGCTGAGCTATCACTACTAGAAGCAGGACCAAGTCTGGGTTCTTATGGTGCCTCTAACGTGTCTGGCTTTGTTCTTGAGCTCAGGGTGCACCTCAGACACTTTTGCACAGCAGGATATATATCACAACAGATTCTGGACACACCCCAGCTCTCTACAGTGAACGAGAGGGTAAGTGGAACCATTAGCAACGTATTCTTTTGCTGCTTCACTCAATGGCTACAGCCCTGGTGGGTGTGCATTTGGCAGTTGTGTGAATATACAAATGTATATTCACAGTCCTCCTCCACGTGAAAAGAAACCTTGATTGGCCAGAGTTTGGACTCACACAGAGAAGGCCTATACACATGGGCCCCCTCTATCATTACCGCCAAATCCTCATGGCCCCTGGGGGAAGGGGACATGGCCAGCAGATATGATCCTGGGACTAGTATGGCCACACACCCTCTTTTACAGAAGACAATCCTCTATTTGAAGCACTGTCAGGGTACCGCCCTCAATTTAAGGGCTGTCCAGTCAAATTGCAGGCTAAAGATAATGAGCAGTAAGAATTGCTGTCCATTAACAGTGAGCTCCTGGGCAGCAGGCTGAACAGGCAGGCACAGAAGTCACCTGGTCACAGGTCTTCAACGGTGTGGTAAGATGTACTGCATTCCTATTTAACAGGCCAGCCCTGCCATTAGACAGAGTGAAGCAGTCGCCTCAGGTGGCAGATGCTGGGAGGTGGCACCAAGGTGTGTTGCAGGAGAAACCTGTTTCCCTGAGGCCTGGTCTGCACCCCCTAAATTATTTAGCTTGATGTCTCTAGGTGCAGAGGATGCTGCTGTCCCATCATCAGTACTAAAGACAGATTCATCTGCCAGTCCAGTTGGCTTTTGTACACGGAATAGGAGGAGGCGCTATCTTGTTCTGTGCCTCAAGCAGCAAAATGCCTTGGGCTGCCCCTCCTATTTGATGCAAGCTGATGTTGCACTCATGTCCTGCCTGTGGGTTTCCCCAAGGCAACTGATTGGTCACTGGGTGAAAAGAATGCTGGACTTTAGATGGACCCTTGGTCTGATCCATCATGGCTCTTTTTATGTTCTTATAATTATTGCTAAAGCTGCATCTATACATACATATGAGCATGCGCAAATGTAATGAAAATTACTGTCCTCTTTTTTGGTGGTACATTTCCACTTTTTGGGTGATTCATAATGGGCCACCCTACCTCTCACATATTCATTGAGTACATGGGGGAATGGGGCAGGGGTTCCCCCCAACTGTCTGAAGAAGGCTCCTGCCAATCTATACAGGGACAATTTCACCCTTTGGAAAGGGACACACTTTTTTCTTTGGACTAGTCACAGATTAGTTTACTTTTCTGGATGTGTGTGTGTGTGTGTGTGTGTGTGTGTGTGTGTGTGTAACTTTTTCTTTTCTTTTCTTTTTTCTGGGCTGCCTGTCAGCAGAGAGAACTAGAAGTGTTGCTGGTTTATTGATGTCAGAGGAATTTTCAACGGATTTGAATGAATTCAGATTTCTATGAATCTCATGTTCAGATTCCACAGCAGACTGGCTTCTTCCAAGGCACATGGCATCTGCAGACTTTCAGAATGAGGATTTGGGGGAGGATTTGCTTATTAGTGCTTTAGCGCAAATGTGCATTAGTGGTAACATGCATTTGCACAAATGTGCTGATTTGCAAGAAGAAAGAAATTCTGGTTTTTTTTAAAAAAAAACTCCAAATCTGATTCTGTCAATGAGCAGGTAAGGGAACAAAAGGTGCCTTACAATCCACAAAACACAGCCAAAATGGAATTAACAAAATCTTTACATCCCTATGCTGATCACAGGGCTACCTATGAAAACAGCAAGAACCCCATGTTCAAATTCCCTTTCTATTCTTGTGCATATGGTAAGGAGAAACATATGTGACATGACATCTCCACGCATGTTGGCTGCCACTAAGGGTAGAGGATGGTAAAACACAACATGCTAATGTCACATGAGGGCATTTGCTTTACAAGGCATTACAGGGCAAAACTGGGGACTGGATGCAAGGTTGCTATTCTGGAGCAGCGCTCTGATCAGCATCACGCCGAATTCTGCCTGAACAATGTTTATAACCGCTTGTGAATCAAGCTGGAATACAGCAAAGACTTCCTGGTTTCAGCTGAATGAATCTGACAGTGGGAGCTGCCCATGATGTGGTTTCATTGGTTGCCCTTCTATTTGTCCTGATCTACTAAGCACAAAGCATCGAGAAAGATTTTAACTGTAGGCAGGACCTTGGAGTGCAGCCGGCTTCGCTTTCAACGCTAACAAAAACGCCCTATTCTTTGGAACAAGTCATCCTATGATCTCCCTCAGCTTAGTTCTCTAGAAGTTTTAGATGTGAGCAGTGGCTTCCTAGCAATGCCAAGGTTTAGTCCTATGTCAGTTCCTCCCTATGAAATTGAACCACACGACCGATAGCAGGAAAACCTGGGAGAGTCAGCCGTGTTCTGCATAAGCCAAAGTGCCGGCCTCAAAGGGGGAAAGCGAGGCAAAAGAGCCGTGTCTTGTGCGTGTCGCGAAGATGTTTGCTTTGATCTGAGCAACTTGGTTTCTGTAGTTACTGCGGAATTAAACATAGCAATAAAACACTCATTTATAACCTTCTGTCGGCTCCTGTGTTAGGAGGTAATTAGCACACTGGAACATTACTGTGTAATTCGGAACTTTTAGTGTAAACATTAACATTTCCATAAATGAGGGTTAATTTAAACATATGTTATTGTTCCAGTAGGATGAGGAGTGTTACGTTGCACAAGTGCTTACTGTGGAAGTACTGTACCGAGGATGAACTACGAAAAGACGGTATACCTCCGATGACAGGAGCTCAGGTCTAAGGACTGGCAAGTACTATGTGAAGAAGTCAGGCAGTCATTTTAGATGCATGGAGGAGAGTTTCCTAAGGCTGAGGGAGTGCATCCAGAGGAAGTTGGTGGCCTCAATTTTGGTGAGATTATGAATACATTCTGGGATTCAGCCAGAACATCCAGAACTCTAAAGGAGCTGTCCAAGGTTCTGAATCCTATCCCCCCAATAGGTATGACACCTTAGATAGCTCCTATGGTTCTGACTGAAACCCAGAATGGAATCGTGGGGCTGCCTCTGAAGATGGTTCAGAAGCTGCAGCTTGTGCAAAATGCAGCAGCCAGACTGATAGGTTCGAGCATATAACACCCACTCTGTCCCACTGGCATTGGCCATCTGTATGTTTCTGAGGTCGATTCAAGGTGCTGGTTTTAACCTATAAAGCCTTACATGGCTCGGGACCACAATACCTGATGGAACTCCTTCCCTGACATGAACCTACCCAAACACTATGTTCAACATCTAAGGTCCTCCTCTGGGTGCCCACTCTGAGGGAAGCTTGGAGGATGGCAACATCAGAGAGGGCCTTCTCTGTGGTGGCCCCCCAACTGTGGAAATATTTCCCTGATGAGGCCCGCCTGGCACAGATATTGTCATCTTTTCAGCACCAGGTCAAGACTTTTCTCTCAGGCCTTTAGCAATATGTAATAAGCCTGGGTCTGTTTTTTCGCTCATAATTTTTAAAGTTGTTAAGTGTATATTGCATGTTTTTGTCGTTTTTAATTTTTGTATATTGTTTTAAAGTGTTTTTATCTTATGTGAACCACCCAGAGAGCTTCGGCTATAGGGCAGTATACAAATACAATAAATAAATTTTAACTTGGTGTTTTAAATTTGTAATTTTGCATTGCTGCTGTTTTTATCTGGTTGAGCTTTTATATTGTATTTTATATTATGGTTTTATACTGTTGTTTTATACTTTGAATGTTTTTAATTTTTGTGAACCACCCAGAAAGCTCCAGCTATTGGGCGGTATAAAAATGTAATAAATAAATAATGAATAAATAAAATCACAACCCCAGCAAAATTGAAGCCACCACCTCCACTGAGTGCACTAGGAAAGAGCATGAGATCACGCCTTGTGGAGTGAAGGAGGACATAAAGTAAAACTGGAATTCACAGTGGCTTTCCTGGCTTCGCAGTTGAAAAGACAGGTGTGTATTTCAGCAAATGGAATACTAGCTTGGCCTTCAGCCTTGCTCACTCTACCTACTTGCCTATCTAGTACCTTGCTTCCCCCATCTGGGGAAAATTAATAAAATATTCTTGGTGCTAAAGGAGGCTTATCCCCCCTTCCTCCCATCCTTTCATGCCCTGCAGCCAGATACCTGATATTAAAGGATATTTCCTTCTTTTGATTTCCTGCAGCCAGAGGCCTGACATCAATGGAAGGATCAGGAAGATTCTGGGCTGTAATGCAAATGTCCCTGTTCAAACGGACATTGTGCCATTCCCTCTTCTTCCCAGTGCCGTGGAGGATGGGGAATTGACTTGTGGTTTGAACACCTGGTGCCCCGTGAGCACCCCAAGGTCACCTGGCAGGCTGCTATTGCAACCAGAAATAGAGGGATCTTGTCTCTGAACCAGCAAAGGTGCCCTTATTGCACACAAATGGAGCACAGGGTTTATCCATTTTAGGGCGCATTCCTATGCATGTTTAGACAGAAAACAAATAAGTCCACTGGCTGGGGAATGCTGGGAGTTTTAGGACATTTTTCTGTCTAAACATGCGTAGGCTTATGTCTTCAGAGATTATGCTTTGGCTCATCTGCTATGACTACCTGGATGAATTTAACATAATAATACCCACAGCCGGATTCCTGTAGTGCATTTCAAGCATTCAGAGCACTCCACATACATTATCTCGGTAATCCTTACAATTGCCCTTTAGAGACAGCAAGTATTATTATCACTGTATCACAGATGGTGGGCTGAGCTGAAATTTGAACAGAAGACTTCCTGGCTTGCAGCATAACACTCATACCATTACACTATCAGCCCTCTTTGTATGGGCAGGCACAAATGTACCACATTGGGAGTTATGTCAGGAGGAGGGTTGGCATTTGTTCCTAGATTCCAATAGGCCATCTAAAAATGGCCTGAAGCTAGAGATTCATTTTGATCATTTTGATATTATTTTAGCATGCACAGTTGCAAATCTTGTTAACGGTCATGAAATTAGCCTTTTAAAAAACCCAACCACAGCATTTAACTCAGTGACCTTCTGCAGCCATGAATTCTGGCATGATGAGAGGATGGGGGTGGGGGGACAGCATTTTCTTTACTGTGTTCAGTTCAAAATATATTCCCCATTCCTGTCCTCCATTTTTTAAATAGCTCAATATTCTTGCCTTGGAAAGTGGGATCACAAAGTACTACTCAGCCCTAAAAGCAGAGAACCCATCTATCATTCATGCAGAACAGTCATACCCAAATTGTTATTGATGCCATCTAAGCTTGGGAGAGATGCCAGAAAGACCCACCTACTATTGCCAGAGATTGGCTGCTATTTTGGGGTGTTTTTTTTTAATTTGTTTTCATTTTTCACTACAGCCTCTTCCTGAAGTCCTTGAGTAGCATTCTTTAAGTGAATAGATGTGACAAGGGGAAATTAGTTGTAATTTTGAAAGTCTTCATCTCATTTTCATGTCTGCAAAGGAAAATGGTCCTCCTTCCCTATATAGTCAATCAACTGCAAAAGTAACTCTTTGGTTTGTCATGCGGGAGTAATGGTGACCATTTACAAATAAAGCCACAGAAATTTGTGAAATGGTTTGCCCTCTTTCAACTCTTAACATTGAATTTAGAAGACAGTGCCAGATTTTGTAACATGGACATTTCTTGGTTTTCTTAATTTCAAGGGAAGGGTTATGTCACAGAATACAAAATAATAATAATAATAATAATAATAATAATAATAATATAATAATAATAATAATAATAATAATAATACCCTGAAGAATTCAAGTTTTTTCAAGGTCATTCTCTTTTGACTATCAAGCTCATTTTTTCAATTAAGCTACATTATATTTATTTCAGAATTATATTAGTTTTCCTGTCTTTCACATGACAGGAGCCCAGAAGGAAGCCCACTTCTGAAGGGTAGGGAGTTTATAGCAACTCTGGCCAAGTTCTTGCCCTGACACTGAAGAAGATATGGATCAACTGAGATTACATAAACATCTGCTGTGAATTTTTCAAATCATTTCCTAGCATATTGTTGACAAACTTTCCATAATCTTCTGTATCTTGATTGTCACTAGTTGCCTTGATGGTATTTGCATCAAAAGGTGGGACATAAATCCTATAAAGTCCAAAATAGCTTGGGGCCTGAATAACTGAAGTTATCTCTCATATCATCTTATCCATATGCTCAGATGTTCTCTGGAGACCATTCTCAGTGCCATCAGACAATAAGGAGGATAAGGTGACCTGGTAGAGGATCTTTTCAGTGGTGGCACCTGCCTGTGGAACTCTCCTCAGGTACTTACATTAATATCTTTAAGGTTGTAGGTAGACAACATTTTATTTCCCCAGGCTTTGAACTTCTGGTGCATTTTTATTTCTGCTGTTATTGTTTACTGTTTTACCACTACTCTTTACATTGTCAACTGTTGCTTTCCTGATTATTGTTTCATGTTGCAGCAGACTGTGGAATGTCATGTCTAGAGAAGTTTAGCTGGCACGTATGTTATGGTCTATTCAGTGCCAGGGAAAGAGCTATCTATTCTTCTGGGCATTTTCAGAACTGCTTTTAGTGCTTTTAGATCACCACACTTTTTGTTGTTGATTTGTCTTTGGTTTTACATACTGGGGTGTTTTTCCTCTTTGTTGCTGATTTTGTCTTGGTTTTATGTACCTGTTTTTATTCATTGTTTTATTGTTTGTACTTTATATTTTTCATGTATTGTACACAACCCAGAGAACTTGAGTTATTGAGCAGTTTAAAAGCACAATAAACAATAAATACATGTTCCAACCAGGGGTATGTGCAGCTTCCTAAGAAGAGATGTGGAGACAACACCTGTACCTCCCCGAAGGGTGATCCATGAGCTCTCAGTTTGAATGTCAAACATATGAACACAGGAAGTATGATTTTCCATGCACTTCCTGGATTTGTGCAGATGATTAATGTCCAAATCCACTTTCAGGTAAAGTGAGAGAAGCAATGAAGGGGCTCATGGTAGGGAAATCACTAGAGATTCACTCAAAGTTCAACTCCTTTTAGAAGCATTATGGAAATATTTTTTACTGGGGGAAGAGTTTATTGGCTTCAGCTGAATTCATAACAATATTTACTGCATTGTATTTGACTGTTGACTTATACACTCCCCCTCTCTCTCTCTCTCTCTCTCTCTCTCTCTCTCTCTCTCTCTATATATATATATATATTAATTTATAGCATTGTTACCCACAGAATGTCCTTGAGACAGGATTGGCTAAAAGTAAAAATAGTACTATATAAAAAAAATAAAAAATCCCAGCAGAGATTTATTTAAGCAAGAGCTGTGTAAATGCAGTCATGAACTGAATTCAGATGGCGCTCTTAGGCCATGGCTAGACCAGGCCTATATCCCGGGATCACCCTGGGATTGTCCCTGTACATCCAAATGACACACAGGGGATACTGGGAGCAGGCAGGGATGACCCCTCCATTTGCCTGGGATAATCTTTAGGTCTAGCTAAGGCCTTAGTATTATCAGCTTGAAGAAGAGAGAGAGAGAGAAAGAAGTTAGGAACTCATAGCTCAGTGATAGTATGCTGTCTTTGCAAGTAGAGAGTCCCAGGTTCAAACTCTGCCATCTCCAAATAGAATCTCCAAAGGATCTTGAGAGATCCTTAGATAATAGTAGATTATAGTTTACTGGATGGACAAGTAGGTTGACCTGGTATAAGGCAAATCTATGCTCCTTTATGGGAATACTGGAGGCCCAAATGTGCTATGACTCCAATACTTCCAACAAAAGGGTTTTTTTTTTTTTTTTGGCAAATCTTTCTCATCTTTAGACCAGACAGGGAAATAAATAAATATTACTTTCATGCATGTATACTCCAGAAAAATACACAGAAGATGGGAAATACTATACAATTTTTATTATCAGACTTCTATGTTATCTATTCCTCGGTGTCCTAAACATATGTGTACTGATAGCTATGCACTCCTTTGAAGTTTTTGCAAGTAAATCCAAAGTCAGAATGGCAGCAAAAAGATTTGCTTTCAACTGGAATACAGACTGACAAGCCTAAAATGTTATCACATAAAAAGGCGATTCACACACCAGGCTACCGCTTGGAGATATTTACCTCCCACTCTGTTGAAAACTTAGTGTCCAACGCACAGTGAGAGCCACTAAGATTTTTATTTATTTATTTATTTTGCTTTTCCAAGCCCCAAGTATCAAGTCTAGTTGAGAGCTTTGCTAACCAGGACTTGGAAAGAAGTTTCAAAGAAAAGTCTGTGCTTAAAGCAATTGGTGTTATCAGAGTGAATTAGTAATATTACTGCTGTGATGGATCTCAGGATCCTTAAAGTTTTATTGTTAGAGTGCTCCTTAGAGTTGGTTGCTTGACAGCCAACTTTCAAGACTGTTCTATTGGCCTAATGGTAATATAATCTCCTCAAGAGAGCCAAAGCTAAGACAAATTTTGTAAACACAATTGAAAATATGAGTTGTCGAGTTCGTCTCTGCTTTTTGGTGGCAAGGAGAACATTTAAGAGTCCAGTCCCATACAGGTTTACTCCGAAGTAAGTCCTGACATGCTCAACTGGGTTTACTGCTTAGCACAAAATCTGATGCCCTCAGACATTTTTTCCACAACTGCCAGCATTCCGAACCATTGGCCATGCTTGCCAGGACTGATGGGAGTTAAAGTCCAAAACATCTGGAGAGGGAAGATTACCGTAGGCTGTGTGTGGAGGACTGAATATATGTTAGTAAGATTAATGACGTATTTCAGGGTAAGTTTCATTTGGCATGTTTCTAATAAAGCTAATGTATGTCTGAGGATAGGAATCATGGGAGGGGGTGTTAGCAGGTCCCCACCAGGCAGGGACAGGACCGTCATGAAGATTCTGGTGTGCTGAGGGTTCTGCTTATTTACATACCTGGGCAATACAGCCTACTAAAAAAGCCTGAAGACCAACTTTTAAAAATGCATATTTTCCTACTAGTTAGGAAACATGGTTTAAAACAACAACAACAACCAAACATTTAAATGCCTCCAGACTGTGTATTTGTCAATGTGCGGTACAAACCTAATGCCCAGAAACTGAAGTTTTCAAAATGTCAAACACAGCAGGTTGTGTTTTATTAAGATATGGAACCAAAACAAGGTATCTTCTCTTTCAATCAGCCAAATAGTTATGTTTCCAGGGCAATCCTCCTCATGTTTACGCAGTCTATATGCACTGACACTTGCTCCCAAGAAAGTGTGCTTAGGAGAGCAGCCTTAGAGGTCATGTTGTGGAATTTGGTGAAAAGTGGGAACTCACCAGCAAATGTGGTCATGATCTAGTGACAGTCTAGAGTTAACCGTACCTTTGACCAATTTTTAACATCACATTTGCAGCATGAGATCTGCTGGAACACACCTCCCCCCCCCCTCTGCTCCAGTAACATAAGAAGCCATGCCCATATGGGAGGAGCCTATAAAATCACCCCACCCCTTTTACGCAGCACTTCTTCCTGAAGCTGCGGTAACGGTGGCAGGGCGAGGAGACGCAGCATTCGTTCCTCCCACGTGGCTTCTCATGTCACCTGGGCAGCATGGGAAGGGACCACACTGCCATCGTTCCCACGACACAAAGGTAACATAAGAAAGGGGGCTTAGAACCGGAGCTGAACCATGCAGTGCTATTTTGCATTCTGAAAGATGATAACTGCCTAACCGTTCAATACGATGAGTGAGCTGAAGTATAAGAAAAAATAGGAACTCTTATCAATTGCATATGTCTAGTAAAAGGAGTGAGCTGCTGTGAGTACAGACACTTCATTTGAATACTGTATCATTCAGAGTAACCGTGCAGTGATAAATGATCCCCTCCCCAGCCTACCCACAATTGTTGTCTGGTGAGTGAGTGAGCGAGTGTGTGTGTGTGTATGTGTGTGTGTGTGTGTGTGTGTGTGAGAGAGAGAGAGAGAGAGAGAGAGAGAATAAAATCGGCAGTGGTTTCCAGCTGCGTAAAGCGACTGGCTGCTACTGTATAGCTCCCCTTAGTGGCAGTAAATTAAAACATTGTTTTTCCTCAATGCATTGCAGAGTACTTCTTAGAAAGGGAGGGGCATCACCTCCCCATGCTATTTACCTACGGAGACCTGCACCAGATATTAAGTTCCTGTCTTTAAACACAGCTCACGGATGGTGATGGGGAACTGTCTAATTAAATTTGCATCAGAAACTCTCTCCTCTTTTTGTGCTTCTACTTTCTGCTTAGGAGAGGTGATTTATTTCCAGTGGGGGGCTGGTAGCTCTGATGCCAGTGGGGCTGTGAATCCGCTATCTAAGGTGCTGAACCCAGTGCTGAGTCCCATCCCCCAAATAGGTTCAACACCTTGGATAGCTCCTTTAGAGTTCTGACTGGCTCTGATTGAAAGCCAGCGCAGATTCACAACCCCACTGACACTGGAGGCACCAGCCTCTACTGTTTATTTTTATTTATTTATTTGCTCCCAGTGTAAGGAGACTGCCCCAACTCTTCTTGAAGACAGTGAACAAAGAGTAGAAAATGCCTGACGGGAGGTTCTTTTCGGTGGCTTGTTAAACCAATTTGCATGTCACACTTCTGGGGCGGGGGTGCATATATTTAATTTAGTTAAGCACGTACCTACAAAAATACAACAACAAGCAGCATTTTGAACATACAGGCACACTCAGTAAAGAGCCGTGTTCTGTGCGCATTCGTCCACTAACCTGGGTTTGCTGCTGTGTAATGCATGGATCAGACTATCCTGCTTGTTGCGCTCCAGACATTTTGGGCTACAATTCTCATCATTTGCCATGATGGCTGGGGCTGATGAGAGTTGTAGTGGGTCTCAGGTTGGGGAAGGCTGAGGCAGAAAGTACAGCCATTACCCAATTTAAGAACTCTGTCTGTTCCTAAGCTTATCTACTCAATGAGTTTTTCTGAGTTCAATGGGGCTTATTCTTCCTAGGCAAGTGTGCATAGGATGGCAGCCTTAGGCTGAAATTCTATGCCCACTTGGCAGGTGAGTAAACCCCATTGATCTCAATGGGACTTACTTAGTAGACATGCATAGGATTGTGCTGTTAGTCAATCATACAAGTTAATCCCAGAATTAACCCTCTGGATGTCTACTCAGAAGTAAGCCACACTTTATTCAATAGGGTTTATTCCCAAGCAAATGTGCACTGGACAGTGGCTTTAATTATTAATAGGTTAATCTATTGGTTATATTTGTATATGTTTAAAAACATCAATTTATAGGGAACGGATGTACTTTATTTTTGGATGATTTACATGTGTCCTAGGAAGTGTGTTCATCTCAGTTTTCCCGAACCTTTCATCCTCCTGGTGACCAGATCTTCCATCGTCTCCAGGCAGCCTGGTCAATGACTAAGTTGACTGGGTATGGTCAGAATTATAGTACAGCACAACTGGAGAGGAACAGGTTGAGGAAGGCTGCCATAAAATGTCTGCAAGTTTCTCCAAAGGGAAATAAATAAATAAAGTAAAAAACCCAACACCTTGCATTATCGTATTGTATAAATTACCTGTTCTCTTTCCAAGTATTGTAATAAATGTGGCACTGTTATTACTGATTGGTGCAAGGTTCTTTCAATAACATGGGAAGAAGTCCAGAATCAAAGAAAATGGATCACGTTGTTTGTCCAGTCCAGGAAAGCTCTTAATTCAGACTGCATCAAATTTATTGACATGTGCAGGTACTTTTGCATGCTTCATGAAAAGGGCACAGTTCAGTGGGAGAATACATACTTTGCATGAAGAAGGTCCCAACATTGACCTCTGGCATCTTCAGATGAGAAAGATTCCAGGTAGGACTCTTTTAGATTGCAATCCTATACTCACATTCCCGGGAGTAAGCCACATTGAACTCAGTGGGGCTTGCTACTGGGTAGACATGCCTAGAATTGTATTGTTAGTGTTATGGCTGGGAGGGCCCCGGTTCAAATGTCACTTCTACCATGGACTCATTAAGTGGCTTTAAACAAGGCACTTTGTCTCAGCCTTAGGCTCCAACAACACCATCTGCAAAATAGTGGAGGGGCACGGGAGAAGACTTAAAGCTTCATCCCACATACCTGTTCCCCTCAAATTATCCCCTACAGCGTTTAGCTATTGTTGTTGTTGTTGTTGTTGCTAGCTAAATCACACCCCGGGCGGCAGTGCTCCTAAGATCCTTTGCATTCCAGGAAATGGGTTTAAGGGGGGAAATGTAAAAAATCATAAAGAAAATCAATGGATGACCCAATCCGATTCAAATTGGGTATGCTTAAAGCTCTCCTTAATATCTATTACTGTGCCAATTTTGATGTCTTTATCTTTAAAACTTACACAGATGTAAGCATTTGTTTAATTTTCTTTAAACATAACAAATCCTGCTCCTGCGCCCCCAGTGGCCACTCAGAAAACAACAAATGACTTGCTTCAAAAATAGTAGCAAAATAGGACAGGTCTTTTGCCTTTGAAGCACAATTAGAGCAGGATGCATGGGAGTACTTCACAGTCAAAGCAGATTATAAACTGGAAAATTTCAGAGTCCTTTGCATGCAATTCACAGTGATTGCACAGTATAACGCTGGTGTGATAAAGCTCTAACTAACCTTACAAGATTCTAAGGATTGCTGCCAGATGGTACATGTGAAGTGCTTTGGTCACTTGAAGTGGTATAGAAATACTAAGCATTAATTATTATTGCAACCAGAATTTTTTTAGAGCAGGGGTGAGCCACTTCTGTTTCTCCAGACATTTTGGCCTGCAACTCCCTAAGCAGCATAGTCAATGGTAATGGATGATGGGAGTTGTAGGCCAAAACATCTAGAGAGCCACAAGTTGTGTTGCACACAGCACCAGGCAAGATGGGCCAGTGGTTGGATTCAATGTGAGGCAGCTCCAAATAAACATGAAACACAATGAATTAATTTGGTATGCATTTGAATTCCATTATAAGAATTAGTATGCATGGGGATGCTGCATTTCCTGGGGGACGGGGGTAGAGCTGCCAGATTCAAAGCTGGAGAACATTCATATAGCTTTTAAATCTCCAAATGCAGCAAGAGATCAGGAAGCTGTAGCTACTCAAGCCGGCTCCCTCCAAAGTCCTGTCACCACCAATCCTGTCTCCTGCATGTTGCAATTTTTTTGTCTGTCTCTTAGAATCATAGAATAGCAGAGTTGGAAGGGGCCTACAAGGCCATCGAGTCCAACCCCCTGCTCAATGCAGGAATCCACCCTAAAGCATCCCTGACAGATGGTTGTCCAGCTGCCTCCTGAAGGCCTCTAGTGTGGGAGAGCCCACAACCTCACCAGGCAACTGATTCCATTGTCGTACTGCTCTAACAGTCAGGAAGTTTTTCTACCAAGACTCTTGTTCATGCATTGGTTATTTCTCGGTTGGACTACTGCAACCTTCTCACTGGCCTTCCTTCTTCTCACATCAGTTCGTTGGTTTGCTCTGCTGCTAAGATCATCTTCTTGGCTTGCCACTCTGACCATGTTACTCCACTTCTGAAATCTCTTCATTGGCTTCCAGTTCACCTCAGAATCCAATATAAACTTCTCCTGTTGACCTACGAAGCTTTTCACAGTCTAGCTCCTGCCTATCTTTCCTCTCTCATCTCACACTGTTGCCCCACTCATGCTCTTCGCTCCTCTGATGCCATGTTTCTTACCTGTCCAAGGGTCTCTACTTCCCTTGCTTGGCTTCGTCCATTTTCTTCTGCTGCCCCTTACGCCTGGAACGCTCTTCCAGAACATTTGCGAACTACAAGTTCAATCACAATTTTTAAAGCTCAGCTAAAAACGTTTCTTTTTTCTAAAGTTTTTAAAACTTGATTTTGATCTTACTTTTATACTGTTAGTTTTACTCTACCCTGTGCCCGTTTGGTGCATTCTCTTCCCCTTCTTATTGTTTTATTATGATTTTATTAGAATGTAAGCCTATGCGGCAGGGTTTTGCTATTTTATTGTTTTACTCTGTACAGCACCATGTACACTGATGGTGCTATATAAATAATAATAATAATAATAATAATAATAATAATAATGATGATGATGATGATGATGATGATGATGATGATCAGGCCATCAAGTATGCTGTACAGAAGGCAGGGGAGGGGGTGGACCAAAGACCAAAAGTGGAAATGGGTCAGCCTTACCTCTTGATCCATCAGGAGATTTAAGGCACAATCCCATGCATGGTTTGACAGAAAAGAAAGAGAGAGAGAGAGAGAGTTGTAGCTAAACAGGGATTGGCATTTGGGTTTCCTTTACCTATGGCTAATACAATCATATGTCCTTAAGAGAACAATCTGATGCATGTTTAAACTGTATGGCTGGCTGGGGAATTCTGAGAGTTGTAGGACTTTTCCCCCTGTCTAAATATTGTTGGGACCCAGGAGTATTAGGCAGCAGGATTGCCACTAAAGGGGGTTACTCCTTTCTGAGTCTTTGGGGAAGTCTGGAGGCCAAGGGCAGATAGTGAACAAACTGGAATTAAACCCAGACAAGGCGTTGTGTTTGTGGGTCCTTGGCTGACAGCTGGTTGGCCACTATGTGAACAGAGTGCTGGATTAGATTGACCCATGGTCTGATCCAGCAAGGCTCATCTTATGTTCTTATGACATGTTGTTGGTCAATAGAAAGTCTGACTTGGGACTGGGACTCAACTTGTTCTGGATGGGGTTGTGCTTCCCCCAAAGGATCAGGTCCATTGCTTAAGAATGTTCCTTTGTCATACACCATCCCTGGATCTTCATGTCTTCACTAGAGAGGATTGGAGCTGGTTCTGTAATATGCAAAACAGTTTTACTGACTTCCTAGGCCAACCCAAATGTGTTCATGAATAAAATAATCTAGGATTGCCACCTCATCATGACCTACTTACTTCCCTTAGAGGCCCCATTTATCAGCTTGAAAGTTACTAGTGAGTTACAGAGAGAAGACTCTACACTCTTTGTTGGTGAAAAGTTTTCCTGATATAGCTGAATTCAGATGGACACAGTATAATGATTTGTGTTTGTAAGGGAAGCATATGAATCATGTTTTTTTAGGTGCACACCTAAAACATCTAGTTTAAAGGTAACAAAGAGACATCTGTTTTACAGGCAGACTTACCAGAGCACCTAGACAGGCTGTAGCTCTGTGTCATTATTATTATTATTATTATTATTATTATTATTATTATTATTATAATAATAATAATAATAATTTCATGACAAACCTGGTGGTTGCTGCTGCTGCATAGTGTGTGATGGCTCTCAAGGGCAAAATTGGTGATGCCATAGTCTGCTTCTGTAGCCTTTTCCAAGCATTACTTCTTGCGGGATGAGCCATACAGCAATGGTATCAAACCAGGAGCCAGACCAACCACAGCTGCCCAGCTTCACCCCCAATGTCCTCACATTGAACAGGAAGCACTGAAGGGGGATTTGAAGCTTATTTCAGATGTACCTGTTTAGTATCCTGCTCACCATTGGGAAAGCTGCAACCAGGGGCCCTGAATGCATAGAAAATTTTAGGCATGTTTACCCCTGCTTCTTTCTCCATGGGTTCAGGACTTCTGCCTCCAGTCTAATACAAGCGAAAAGGGGCTTTCTATACTGCATACACATTTAGACACAGAGTTTCTGAATTTCTAGTTGTGAAAAAAAGAAAAACCTTACTGATAAGACCCCTCAGAGTCAATTTTGCATCAGTGCACATTTTGAGAGAACTAAATGTCTCCCAGCTTCATTCTTGGCCTAGGGAGGGTTAACTCATCATAGAGGTCAATGATTTGACTATATCTCTTCAATAAATCTATGTCCTAGCAGTGTAACCTCCACCAATCCTCAGGAAAGGAAAGCTTACTATGGTCTTCATCAGTCTCCATCACTTGGACTTCTAGATCTTACTCTTCCCTGACTCTCTCCCATGCCATTTATATAGCAGCCCCTGGCACACATACGCACACTTCCATTTCTGGATTGCCATGATCATCTTCAGGTGGAGCAAAACCAGTAGCCAGCCCAACCATGTCTCTACCCCAGCACAATCTTGGACATTCATCCATAGGGCAAAAGCCCTGGTCCTTTTCAGAAGCAAATTCATCATCTTAATTGAGGACCATGAGGTGCAGTTATTTCTTACTGTAATGTTCCACAGAGAAAAGAATCAAGAGGGATGAGTACAAGAGGGGGTGCAAAGAGGACAGAACTGCTGTGAGGATACCTTTGTATGCTCCACCTTTTTAAAAAAAGTTCTGTGAGCAATGTAGTAAAAGTGTGTATAATTTAGAGACATTCCCTTCAATGGGACACTAGTTCACAACAAGTTGTTGAAGGACATGCTGTTGGGTTATTGTGCCAGAACTTTTCTCTCTCTGGAACTCTGTTTGTGCTCAGAAACAAACACACATCACACAGGTCTTACACAGCAGAGCTGGTTTATTTCCTTCAGGCTTCTGTGCAGTTCAATTCAGATCAGTTCAGATCAGCACACTGAGGCATACACAGAGAGCAGTGATCAGTAAGCAGTGATCAGAGAGCAGTGATCAGTTCCATTTTACACAAGTGAGAAACTATATACAGATCTACACAATTCTTATCTACATTACATACAGCTGTGATGAGGCTAACTTAGAATCTTGGCAAGGTTCCCAGAACAGCCTCTATCTCAAGGTAATTGCCCACAGATAGACTTTCTCTGTTTAACCCTGAGATAGCCATACACACACAATTTTAATGACTAAGCAAGTATTTCTTTTCATATACTTAACACATGCCCTAACCCAGGAGAGGACAACTTGTGGCTCTCCAGATTTTTGGGCCTACAGCTCCCATAATACCTCACCATTGGCTATCTTGGCTGGGTTAATGGGAATTATAGGCCCAAAATATCAAGTTCCCCTCTCCTGCATTTCGGCATGTTCTTAAACAGCACAATGTGAACTAACATCCCGTAGAAGGGAATGTCTCTAAATTAAAGTTGCCCTAACTACATGATAAGGGGCTGTTGGAACAGCGCAAGGTTTGAAACTGGTTATGAAATGTGGAGTCTCTCTGCAGATTAAAGGGGTGTGTGTGTATCAGCGTTTCTGACACATATATGAATGGACACAGAAAGATTGCAAGTGACTTGGGCTTCCTGTTTTTGCAGTGCCTTTGTAGCAACTGAAGTGAGGACTTGCCTATCTCTCTGATGTGGACACACAGGAGCTTTTGCTGTAGCTTTCTTTTTACAATGGCAATAACTGGACGCCCGCTTTGGAACACGGATGCTATTTTGCAGACAGTAAAATGGTTAGGGCAGATAAAAGAGCAGCACACCTAATGCCTCTTGAGTGCACAGGTCCCCCACTTTGATCTTACTTTCCTGAATACACAAACAAAGCAGCTCAAAGGGGAAAAAATGAAAAATACAGCAATAAGAAGCAATTTAAATAACATAAAACTGCCCATAACACTATCTAGCTACGATAAAAACAGAAGGGTGGCAATTAATACCGTAGTAAATGATTTTTTTAAAATGGTTGGAATAAATCAGTTTTCAAAGACCAACTACAAGCAGACAATGCGGGAGCCTGACAAATCTGTCCTGGGGAAGGAGTTCCACAATGGCCATGCTCAGCTGAACCTAGGAAGCTGCCTTTTGCTAAGTCAGACTGCTTCTCCATCTAGCTCAGTATTGTCCACTCTGGCCTGGTTCAGAAAACATGCTAAACCATGCTGCTTAACCACAAAATGGAGAATGCATTCCCTTAGCCATTTTGTGGTTAAGCAGCATGGTTTAGTGTGTTGTCTGAACCACGCCTCTGAAGTTATGCCTGAACAGGAAATCAGAACCCATGTGGGGGCCATAAGCTCTGCCTCCTGCCTGATTGCCATCCTCCATCAGGGAATCCATCTTATGTTCTGGTCAACAGTCCAGGCAAGAAGGCATGACATGGGAAAGGCAGCTGGATCACACCTGGGACCTAGAGTTAGTTTCAGGACCTTGGACAGCAACCTACAGAGAAAATTCTGCTGAGCTACTCGAGCACTGACTGAGAGCAACTGGCAAGGTTTTACAGTGAGGCCAGGAGAGCCTTTCTGGAACCTCCTCTCCCCTCTCCCAAGAGCTGTATCTGGCTATTAAAAGGCTAGTGGCCTCTTCCTTCAGGCATTGACTTGTCCTGGGGACTGAAGGATGTAGGAGCTGGTTGGGAACTGCTTCTCAGCATCTCCCTTAGAAGTCAGAGGTCATCTCCTCAAGTAGAGGGCCAGTGGCACCTCCTGGGGGTCATGAGGATAGGACACGGGGTCTGAGGTAGTAAGCCCAAGTTCAGAGAGAAGAGGGACTTGTTCTGGTGTCTCCTCAGAGTCACTGAGTCTTCAGTCTTTGAGGGCTCCCAGTCATAGGTCATGACACTCGTGTGTGCACTGTGCCAGTCCTTCCCTCTCTACTCCCATCCTGGCCACATTGGCTATTTTCTTTTTGAGGTGTTCTTTTCTTGTGGGTCTTTTTATCATGAGTTCCATCCCAAACCCTAGGAATATTGCTTGGTGTTTTCTTTTCACAACGGATTTATTGGCAGGCACAGAGGGTCTGTCTACAAAATAGGCAGCAAAGGATCACGCACATATCTTTTTGTCATTTGATCGGTAGAATAACGTTTCAATGAAGTATCAATCCAGGAGGGGTTGGGAAATAACTGTAACCTCATTGGCTAACTGCCCTGTCCCTCCTCTGGGATATCTCTTGCAGTCTTTTAGAACCACAGCTTTTGCCCTTAAACTGTTAGGGTTCTGATGTGTGTTTATAGCCATGCACTTCAGCAGCATTTGGAAAGCATGGTGCTAAAAATGACATACATCTAGAACTGCCAATTTCCCAAGCCAAAATCCCATGGATATATACCATGCTATATATTGGAATGGTGCAGTTTAATACCACTTACCTGTTACTGAGAAGTACTAAAAGTCAGCAATTTGTTTAGGGTTTGTGACAGGGTTGGTGGTGAATGCAATCATGGATACGTCCTAGAAAGGATGTCTGACTTTATAAAAGCTTAAATTCTAAGTATGCTTAATTTGAAATAAATTCTATTAAAAGCAATATTTATTTAAAATGTGTGCCATCACAAGCAGTGCTCTGTGCAGAAATGGTGGCCACTGGAAGCTGCCCCCCCACCCCCCCAGATGCCTCTCAAAATGATACCACATCACAACATAGCATCGTTCTGCAGCATTGCTGGCAAACAAAAATGGCAGCTATCAGTTTGGGGAGCTGGACAGCATGAGGTAGTTTTTAACATTCATGGCTTAGTATTGGCTCTGGCCCATACGAAAGAAAGTATTCTTTGTTTAGGTTGGCCTGGTTATGGACTGAGAGGAGTGGGCAGAAAGATGGGGGCATTTGGCTATTCTAAACATGTGCAAAACAAGTAATATCTACCAAGATAGAAATCTGTACTAATTTATTTGGCAGTAGCTCTGCTTGTCGGTGCGTTTGCTCCCACACCCTTATAATATCTCTCCAGATGAATATTTGTAATAAACACTTCCAATGCAAACTTGCCCTCCAAAAGTTGCCTGAGAATCCAGTCACTCAGGGAAATGGTAAAGCTATATGTTTTTGATTGTTCAGGCATTTTAAACTTCTGTAGGTTGGTTTATGAGTTTTATTTAATGTGTTGGCATTATAGTTTTTGTTTGTTTGATTGATTGCACACTGTCTTGAAATCCTAAAAAAATATGAAGGGTAGTATAAAAGTGTTTTTGATTTTACTCTCTCTCTCTCTCTCTCTCTCTCTCTCTCTCTCACACACACACACACACACACACACACACACACACACATATCAAGGCTGCAATCCTTTGCATATTTACCTGTGAGAAACATCCATTGAACATAGTGGGGCTTGTGAGTAAACATAATTAATAGCACAGTTCTATACATGTCCTCAGCTGTAAATCCCATTGCGTTTAGTAGGTCTTACTCTCAGGTAAGTGGGTATAGGATTGTAGCCTAAGATTACACTGTAAATTTTCATATAATAGTAGAGTTGGAAGGGGCCTATAAGGCCATCGAAATGCAGGAATCCACCTCAAAGCATACCTGATAGATTGTTGTCCAGCTTGTCAAATATTCACCAGTTTATATACTGAAACTTGCAACTGAATGGAACAGATTTTTCCTCCTTGAAAAACATCCCCCCTCCCCGCAGTGCCAAAACTAGCTTTTGCTTCTTGGTACTTCCTGCATCGATCATAGATGATCTCACCCATCCAGGGATAGTGTAACAGATGGAATGATGTCATGACACTAAGTCTGATGTGGTGATGTCAGTAAATAAAATCTTATAGATTGACACAACCAATCAGATTTGTCTCCATGATGACAGGGTGAGGAGCAATTGAAACAATTAAGCAAACGTGTTTGCGGCAAGTGGCAACATTTGCTGACTTTTAACTCAGCCTTAAGTGAAATAGTTAAGAAAATGAATCTTACTTTTAACAAAACAAAACCCCACACAGCTAATTTTCTTACATGGACTATATATGTGGGTGGACAGAAGCATACAATGAATAGTTCTTGTGTGTGTGTGTGTGTGTGTGTGTGTGTGTGTGTGTGTTTAATCTTTATCTTCTTCCAGCAGCTACATACAATTAATAGATTAAACTGTTCTATGATTCATTATTTCTGTATACAGAGGATGATTTTTAAGAGTCTCATAAAAAGAAGGGCTGTCAAGGGCTGAAAGGCTTTTTGGTGGATTAACTATGGTGCTTTCACTTATTAATCAATGGATTGGTTGATTAAAACACTCAGAATTACTAAGATTGTCAGCATTTGACCCAAAGGCAGTTTTGGTAACCTGCTTAGCTATGCACTAGATCAAAATATGATGGCTTGCTTGGTGATTTCTTTAAACACTGCTTGGTAAAGCTGTGCTGGGAAAAATTCTCCTGGATGTATGAATTTAAAATTTAAAGGCGTGGGAATCTGACTTAGCCCAGGAATCATCTATCTATCTATCTATCAATCTATCTATCTATCTATCTATGGCAATAGTTGCAAATACTGGCCTGAATTTAAGTAACTGCAGCCTTATTGTACTTTGTACTTTGTATTGTACTTTGGCCACATAATGAGAAGACAGGATACCCTGGAGAATATGCTGATGCTAGGGAAAGTGGAAGGCAAAAGGAAGAGGGGCCGACCAAGGGCAAGATGGATGGATGATATTCTGGAGGTGACAGACTTGACCTTGGGGGAGCTAGGGGTGGCGACAGCCGACAGAAAGCTCTGGCGTGGGCTGGTCCATGAAGTCACGAAGAGTCGGAAACGACTGAACGAATAAACAACAAAAGCCCTATTTCTGTACATCCAAGGGGACTGCCAATTTGCATTCCTCAAGGACATGTTACTTGAGACATTAAAGACATAATTAGCAAACATGTTGTTGTTTTTATAAAAGAAACACATGGTGGTGATGAAGGGCGATTATTCTCAAGAACATTGAACATGTGTGTGTGGGGTGAATAAGCCTTCTTATTCACCCCCACACATACATACCCCAGTGCAATATGGAACTAGTGGGAGCTTTGCTCCTAATTAAAGGTTATGCACTGCATCGGGCTGAATCCTCAGATCCGAGGCGAGGCTGGTACTGGGTCAGCTCGAGGTGCCCTGAGGCCAAGGAAGACTGGCACTGAAGCCTCAGGGGTGCCTCAGGCCAATTTGGGCTGGACCCTTTTGTACCTGGTTAAGAGGGCAGGGCTCCTACAGTTTTAACTGTTGTGATGAAGAGGGAATCTTACCAGGTGCTGCATATTTACAAATGACACCTGCTGAAATTCCCTTTTCTATACCACTGTGAAAGATACAGGAGCCCTGTCCTCCTTTCCATGCGGTCACCCTAGATGGTAGGGTGGAAGGCATCAGGTTGGAGAAGGTCAGCATTATTTTTGTAATACCTGCAGGTGACTAATTTTGGAATCTGTCAAACAGTCTTGATTCAAGATTTATTTGTTTTCACATTTAATTGAAGATACTCTATTTAAAGTGTTGCATATGTTTCGGAGTTCCTTGGTGGATTGCATGGACATGCTGGATAGCAATGATGGGAGACACAACCCAACACATGTGGAGAGTACCAGGTTGGGAAAGATGCATTTTGGGAAAACAAACATGGTGGCAACCGGCATGCTTGATCAAAAAAACAAGAGAAGTAGGTGGCCCTATAATGTTAATCATCAGTTTTCCACAACTCCACAGTCATCTCTGCCTATCATATTCTCCATCCTGTCCACATGGTTTAGCTGCTCTGGGATAATGAGAAATTCACCTGCACTGTCTGCCTTGCTGGGAAGATGTGCAGTTAAACTTGTGAGTCTTAACTCCACAATTTCCCTTATTTATTTATTTATTTTTGTGCTTGGCTGAAAACTGTATAGCCTTAACTTTTTTTCTTTTCCTTTTTTGAGAAAATGTATTTTGTTTTAATTGTATATGAACGGAAATTTTCACCTTCATTGAGTTCAGTGGGGATATCCTACTGCAAACTCTGAATAAATGCCTTCCTGACCTCCAAATCATCACCTTGGTCAGGCAACCCACAAGGATAACCTCAAACTACCCAATCAAAACCTCTAGCAGGAAATATGACTGAATCATGAAGAATCCTCACCTCAACACAGGTTAACAAGTTAAGGTGCCACCTCATGGACCCTGCCTTCACTACTCTGTTTTGCTGCTGCACTGCTGCCAGAACCCACGGTATCACTGTTGTGGGGTGGCGGTGAGTAATCTTAACTGAAGGAGGCAGCATGGGTTCTCCACTTGCTTCATAAGGGGCACCTGTGTCTGTGTGGAGCGCAATTTGGTGGTCATAGCATTGAAGAATATTCTCAGCAAATTCTGAAAATTGGCCTTCTTTGAGTGTCATCAGATAGGTGGATTTTCATGTTTCCCTACCACCACTATGGCCTCCTGCTGTTGTCCCACCATAGCGGCAGTCTTTTTACAAAGGGAGAAAAGAGGAAGCCACAACGACCACATGGCCCATTCAGGGGCCACTTTTATTGCACGGCTTTTCCTGCACACAGCAGGAAATGGCGGAACATTCCATATTTTTTTTTTTAAAAAAAGACAGATTAAAGGGGGTCTATTTTGTGATGGAAAAACAAGCGGAAGGAGTAGGAAGTGTGCAGGAGTCGGACATCGTCGTCTAAAGGACAAGCGAACATCTGTAAGTGAGCAGTAGTGAACATGCAATAAAACACTCATCTGATGGTGCTCTTTGTCTCTGAAAAAATTACTTCTGAGAAATTTCAAGTCCACTGTAGTCTGTTTTCACACCCCTGAGAGAACTACTCTGGGGATCAGCCCTTCAGGGAATTAGCTCTACTCCCAGCACTAACATATACAGCCTTATATAACACACTATGATTCTTCTTCCCTCATTGGTATCTCTCTCCCTCTCATTCATCCTGCATGGTTCATAGCTTTAAGGAATGGTAGGAGTTTTGCTATGCGTATCCATCTACACTGATAGATGGGCTGTGCTATATTATGTTGTAGATGGCTAAACAGATGCAGGGCACAACCCAGAGAAGATGCTCTAGGATCCAGTTCTAGCAGACTTACATGAAAGTAAGTCCCACTAAATAAACATGCCTAGGATCACAGGAGAAGCACAAATCCAGTGGTTTTTAAGAGTCTTGTCACCTGTCATTGCTTTCATGCCAGTGATCCATTCCATTGGCTTGTGGCCAATTCACTAATTTGTGCTTAAAACTGCTTCTCTCTGTCTCTCTCTCTGAGTGTATTTTGTCTTGTGGTGGCAAACTGTTTAAATGGGATTATCCAGTGTCCAGTAATTTTGAAGTAAGACCAAGCAAAATAAAAAGAATTCTATTTTCTTTATTTGCTCTGTTTATATTGGCCTAATCTACACCAAGGAGAATATTGCACTATGAAAGCGGTATATAAAAGGCAGGAGCTTTATAGTGGTACTGAAGTGCACTGACAACTGTTGGGGCCTGGCCATTTCTACACCTCCCTTTTTTCCAGGGATCATCCCTGTGCATCCAAATGACACACAGGGATCCTGCGAGCAGGCAGGGACGATCCCTCCATTTGCCTGGGATAATCCTTAGGGGTAGAAAGGGCCACCATGACACAAACCATATACCGCTTTCATACCACTTTCATAGTGCTATATCCTGCTTGGTGTAGATTAGGCCATTGAGCGATGGATGAACTTTCCATAGCTCAGTTCAAAATTCAGCTCAATAGACTGGTAAATGATTCCCATCTCCCCTTCTTTGGTTTGGATCAAAATCCAAAATGGTGAATTTCCCTACCTGGAAATCCAAATGACAGTGTTTCAGGTGTCAGGGATTCTCGGAAATGTTGTTTCCCAGGATAACTTGGTCCTTTGTGTCTAATTCAGGAACTGTGAAAAGTGCAGGGTCCCTGGCTCCTTGTGCCTCTAGTGAGACTTTCACCATTGGCCCTACCTCTCTTGCCTCCAGTAAATGGGAAGGGACAGAAAATGGCAGTGCCCAGTGTCAATAGTTGCTGGGAAACATGGGTGAGAGGGTGTTTCTGTACCCATGTCCTGCTTGTGGGTCCCTGGTCAACAGTTGGTTGACCACTGTGTGAACAGAGTCCTGGACTAGATGGACCCTTGGTCTGATCCAGCAAGGCACTTTTTATGTTCTTATAAAAAGAAGAACAGCAGCATCTCAGCAGCGGTACACCCTAACAGCAAAAGCTTACAATTATTTTACCCACTTTAAATTGAACTGCAATATAATATCCCAGTTATTGAACACTGCAAGTCTCAGGATTGTAAGAATTAAAGCTTTCCTGAAAATCTAAGCATGTGTTCCAGTTGAATGCATGAAGGTGTATGAATATAGCTAGATTTCCAATGCATTTAGCTGTGGTTTCTTAGATTTTCATAATGGAATTGAAGGCAGGCTATGATGTTGACTTTTTTTTTAATGATTTGTTTGTTTGTTTGTTTGCAAGGGGCAGACTCAGAAAAACTCATTCATATCCATTGTTCAATTTACCCCCAGGGGATATTGACCTTCAACCTTTGTGAAGGATCCTCTCTCCTGCTAATCCAGTGCTCTGGAGACATTTTAGCAACTTGTCTGAATGAATCAAATCACTCCTGCAATGCCTTGTTCATTTTCAGCCATTCTAATCTCTTCCTGCTGAAGGTTTTATATTTGTTCAGCCAGAATGCCCCCTTGAATCCAGTCTCCATTATATCACCGAGGTCTTAATCCGGCTTTTATTTTCCCTTACCTATTCTCAGGTGGCCTTTGCATACCGTTACAGAGTGCTGTGCCATTTTCTTGTGCCTTGTGCAAATATTAATCCCAGGCCTAATTACTGGCTGGTAGGCCACTGAGAATGTGAATACCTAGTCCCTTAAGTAATCACCTTCTCCTAAATTGCCTCATTACTATTAGGATTTGGGGGGAAAGTAAAGTGCACTTTCAGAGACATGGATAACATGAAAATACTACTGTATAGAATGTATCTGTTAAACACATGTTGCATACTGGGTACTAGGGAGAATTGCTACATGTAGAGCTCAAGGTACTGTATACTAGATGTGGAGATTCCTGCTTGCTTTGCATAATTTATTCTGTTTTATTCATAAGGAAGGGGAAAGAGCAATACAAGGTTCTGAAACCCTGTTCCCTGACTCCTGGAAATTCTGTTTAGTTTCTGCATCAGGTGTTGGCCATTTTCTTTAAAAAAAATAATGAAATGGTAATCAAAATAATAATTCTATTGGAGTCAGTGGAGATGTCTTTTTCTTCTTTTAACACCCCACTCCACCCCACCATGGAGGGGGGATTTGGGAGAAAAATAGATGAAGGCCATAGCTAGACCTAAGGTTTATCTCTGGATCGCCCAGGGGTCAAACCTGTTCATCTAGGTGGCACACAGGGGATCCAGTGCTCAGGCAGGGGCGAACCCTGCATGATCCCAGGATAAACCTTAGGTCTAGCTGTGGCCGAAGGAATGCTCCTATCCTGATTTGAATTGGGGGCACACATGCTTACACAATGGTATTGACAACTATCACACATAGCTCAATTATGAGGGATTACCCAAACATTTAGGTTGGCCCTGAGTATACATGATCCTGGCCATATATGTGTTTATACATTTATATACAGGTTTACTGCAGACATTAACCTTTGTGATGTGACTAGCATTAAAATGTCAATTCCACAGTGTTGGGGCACCACATCCTAGTGAGACTCTATTTTACACTGCTAATGTATATACTCACTGGTAATGTATACAAACATCCCAGTAAGATTCTATGTCGCAGTGGTAATGCATACAATCGTACTGGTAATGTATACAATGGTGAAGATTTTATGAGCTATGGGGGAGAACTGCATTCAGTTCACATTTCAATATGAACTTCCTGAAGCAATATGTGAACCAAAGCACACTTATCCTTTGGTATTCATAGTTTTCAGGGTTTTGCAATGTGGATCTCCAAACAAAAAATGCATACAAAAATGTGTATGTCAGGGAGAAAGGAGGCATGGTGAAAATTAAATAAAAATTTATAAAAGTTTGCAATTTTTTTCATTAACAAAAATGAAAATTAATATGGGAGAAAGCAAAACTGACAGTTTTGTCCAGAGGGCTTTAAGAGGTTAAAGAGCCAGTGTGGTGTAGTGGTTAGAGTGTTAGACTACAGTTTGGGAGATTTGGGTTCTAGTCCCCACTTGGCCATGGAAGCTTACTGGGTGACTTTGGGCAAGCCACGGACTCTCAGCCCAACCCACCTCACAGGGTTGTTGTTGTGAGGATAAAATGGAGAGGACGAGGATTATGCATGCTGTCTTGGGTTTCTTGGAGGAAAAAAGTGGGATATCAATGCAATAATAAATAATAAAGGTCTGCTTTTGAATCCCAGTGTATGCAACCATGTTCATGGTTCTGAACTGGGGTTGCCAACATTTATTTCCTGACAGGCTATTAACTGCTATGTGGCAGGCGGGTAAAACATGATCCTTTCCACACTGGGAATAGTTGACCCTGTTGGATTTGGTTGATATACACTGAGAATTTGTTTGTTCATTTTTTTTATAATAGCTGATAGAAATATCTTCAGATTTAGGGGGGGGAATGGGAGAAAGTGAAACTTAATAGATTTGTCCAGCCCTAGACAATTGTGTAAATGTAATCATGTAGATGAAATTAATGATTATTATTATTATTATTATTTATTTATATAGCACCATCAATGTACATGGTGCTTTACAGAGTAAGACGAGACATGAGGAAGCCTCAGCAACCTCAAGACCATCAGTGATGGGGTGGAAAAGCATAACTCTATCGCTTCCTGCCACAGTCCCAACAAAGGTTGGTTCTCTGAAGCAGCTGTTATATGCATTTCAAGAGAAGTTCTCATTGGTGCCACTGGAGGTTTCCCTTGAAATACATATAGCAGCTTCTGAAATGACATTCTTTGTTGGGCCAATACCATATATATTACAAAAAATATGGAATGTTAATTGAATCTACACAGTTATAGTTATGACTAGTATGGCCTCAACAACAGAAGAATCTAGACAGCACTCTGGGATAGAGATGTCAGAAAGAACCACAATGGAATCAAACGATTTTTATGAATCAGACCCATGGATTCCATGGTGGACCAGTTTGTCCTGAGTTGCACAGAATCCACAGCCCTGCGTAAATTTTTGCATAAATTTTAGTTTTGGAAAAATATGTAAAATAAAAACACTGGCTGAAAGTGTGTGTTTCCTCCATAGTCTAAAGCATGAAAATATGCATGGGAGGAGGAGGCTTGCTCAGTTGGGGAGATCTGCACGTTTCTGCAAGTGTGGATGTTTGCAAAATGTGAATTTGTGCAAATTTGGGAAATCAGAAATTAAATCTGATTCCGTCAACAAGCAGATGATGGAACGAAAGACACCTGACCATCTGTGAAATGCAACTCATGAATTTTACAAAACCTGCACATCCCTACTCTGGGACAGGTGATATGGGTGTGCTGAGAAAAGCATTCCTATCCGACGTGCTTGAATTTATCCCTGCCCTCTGTCTTGGATGGAAAAATAGATCTGAAATCAACTTACCATTACTTATCAATCGACAATCCTTTCTGACACTTGTTTTATGTTCATCCCTCACCCCAGTTCACTTCTCTTGCACCACTTCATTTTTATATATACTTTACAGCCTAGTATATGTCCTCCCCGCCCATAGGCATTTTGCTTATTAATATCTCATGGTGATCCAATATTACACCATTGCCATGCTAAAGTGAAGACAGTATGCAGTTTAACATTATCAAATAGATTAACTCCTGTTTGTTTGATTGATACCCCACCCTCTCTATCAGGAAATGCTGCATAATATGGCTAACAATAAATATCAAAAATTAAAATAAACTAAAAAATAATGAAAACAAATATAAACAAAAAATGAATAAAAAACACCATTTAAAATAATTGCCACCATAACAACTGTGAGCATTAACAACATCATGCTCATTTTTCTGTGTTCTTCAACATACTCACATAAGCACACATAAATTTTATATGACCAAAACAGGATGGCTGTTAAATTAAAGCATAATGTGCTTCTTGTAACACCTAAAGAAATGGCTGCATATATTTGGAGTAATCTTATATATTGCGGTATTGTGTTTTTTTCCCCTAGGATTCCTCTGTCACCTACTATCTTCCCCTTCTGGCGGTGGAGGATGGGGGAACCTGTTGCAGGAGAGAGTGGACATTTCTAATCAGCCACTTTCTCTAATTGGTTGACCTCAAAGGGGGTGTACCTTTTTAAGCAGGGGGGGGGGATTTAGATTTCAAGCTCCTTGCTCACCACTCACCATCGCCTCATCACTAGCAGTATCACAAGTTCTCTGGAAAACTACATGTAGTCATGAAAGGGAGATATTAACTGCAATTCCAGTAGACAGAGTTTGCGTTGCTGGACAAGGGGCTTCCAAAATCTACAGGCGGATTTCAGGAGGGTAGTGGTGCAGCCATTCTCCGAATACAATTCTCCTCTGAATTGTGCTCTGCTACTTGGAAGCAAGCTTACCAGAGCATCCACTTAAGTGCACTTGGCACTTCTGCCCTGGTCTCATAGCATGGACTCTGAGCAAAGTGCTTTGTTGGTGGCGCAGCTGGATTGTAAGATTACTGGACGGGAGCCATGTGGCACTGGTACAGAAGTGAATAGTGCCTAAGGGCAAGGCAACATAGTCAGTAATCAGCAGCTGGTACAGTCAGTTCCCTATTATGTCACAGGTGAAATACACCTCAGGGAAAAGAAAACTGCAGCTTCTGTGACACAGGTCAACACATTACTTTAAATCTACGTCTAGCAGCTTTAACTTTTTTTTTTTTCATTTGTTCTCTAGGTGCAGAGAGCCTGATCTGGATCAAGTCCCTAACTTGTGCAGGTGTGTGTGTGTGTGCGCGTGCGCATAGAGGGAGCTTTTAAGATCTGGATGGGGTCTCCTGTACCTACACTAGAGTAAAATGAATTTGGGAAAGCAAAGTAATGTCTGTTTTGCTCCTTAGAACTGAGCCTGACTTAGGAGTTCTGTATCTGAAAAGAGCAAATACATGAGAAGATGGAGCACTTTAGCCCTGCACTTCTCCTTTGTCACCTTCATCACCCTCTACTGACTGGCTGAAGAGGAAAGCCTCCTCTATCTGTGGAGGGTCTCCTCATGAGTCAGAACACTGTCATTTCCAGAAGAAACAATTCTGTGGAACTGGCTTCATCGGAACTGCACTTTATATAGAATCAAGTCTACGTGAACGATGGTGTGCCAACAGAAGCAACCTCTAGAGGGACACCAATAGTGAGGAACCTTCCACACCAGAAAACACCATTGGCTTTCTGCTAGAGGTCTCTTAGGCTAGCACAACATCATTTACATTAGGGCTAGTGTCAATTCGACCTGGATACTGCCCAAAGAAGCAACACTCTCCTTTGCCTCCTTTTTCTGATGATCCATTCAAGGCAATCCAGGGTCAAAGCATATGATACGTATGAATCCTTTGGACAGGAAAGATGCTTGATGTGGACAACTGTGACACAGTTTTCATTCACATCATGTAACACCTATGTTCCAAATCCAGCCATGCGTGTGTCACATGTGTACTTAATTGTTTCTCATGAAAGGACTTGTTTTAATTTCAAAAGATTATACTAATATTATGAATAATATAATATCTCTGTTATGCAACACAGCAGATATTTTAAGGACAAAAGTCATGCTTAATGAAAACTGTCATCTTGTATAAAGTGAGGACCCTTAGTTTCTATTGTTAGTTCTGATTTCTGCAGTCTCTGACCACATTAGTTTATTCATTCACTTTGATTTCTGGCCTTATCCTGAAGTTCCAGGCTGGGTGTATGATGCTTTGTACAAATATTGACTAACAGCTCCAATTTATGCATATTTACTCATGTGTGCATACTTTATAATAGGGATCCATTTACTGGATGTTCTATGTTTCAATGGAAACTGAGATTGCCTCTATTCTTTTCCGTATATCCCACACACTGGAAAGTGGGGTGAATCGGTTCTCTGCTCCTGCACCCCCTTGGGGCTGAGGAAATGCATCTAGGTACATGTAGTAATTTGAACTTTGCTCAGGGCATCATGGGAGCTGTATAAGCACCTTCAGCTGAACATGCTTCCAAGCCCCATATGCTTCCTATAGGCTTGGGATAGAGATGCTCTTTCAGACCAAGGCCTGAATTCAATTTTGGAGAAGCTCTTAGAGACCACATCCTAGTGGTGGGTGGAGATGGAAGAAAAAGCAGTGGGGCCACAACTACTAGCGTATTTTAGCTTAAAGCTCTAGCTGCAAGTGACTAAGCCTTAGGAGAGGCATTTCATAAGAACATAAAAAGAGCCATGCTGGATCAGACCAAGGGGCTGTCTTAATGGCACAGAGTTGGCACCGCTCTGCTGCCAAATCCCACAGTATCGCCTTTGCGGGGTGACAGCAAATTATTTACACAAAGGTAGGCAGTGTGGGCTTTCCAGCAGGCATTAGGTTCATGGGGCCTGCCCCCTCTCAATCCCTTGGCTTCCAGCATCCAATGAGAGAGCTCCTTCTGCCCAGGAACACACCACAGTGCTGGAGTGAGGACAAATGGGGAAGAGCCACGCTGACCTTGCTTAGCCAGGAAAAGTTGGGGTAAGTCCCCGACTTTTCTGCTGCAGGTCTTTGGCTCTTTGCCCCAGGATGGCTCCGAATTGGTGGCTGCATCATATAACTGATGCAGTGCAGATTCAGAGCCACCCTGGGGCAAAGGGGACATTAAGATAGTCCACAAGTGTCCATCTAGTCCACCACTCTATTCACAGTGGCTGTCAAGCTGGAAAACCACCAAATGATCAGTGGTTGGGGAAAGGGGGCATGGCCATCTGGTGAATGCTGGTGGGCCAGATTCAGGTACCACAAGGGTCAGGCTTGGCCTATGGCCCTATGGTTCCCAGGGCTGACCTACGCAGACCTTCATGCTCAATGTGTGTAGGTCTATGATGTGACCAAGGCACAAGGATGCTTGGGGGTGGGGTCCACATGCTTGCTTATGTCCCATCCCCAGTTCAGTTCTATCTGTGTTGCAGGAAAACACATGTGGGAGAAGTGGATCGTACACAGATTTTCTGCCTTGAAGGGACCAAGGCCTTTGCTAGACCTACCTTTAAATGCATGCGGGAGGAGGGGCGAGCCCATGATTCAAGTAGCACAGGCTGTCACCCCAGTCTAAACGTCAGACGCAACGGGCTAAAGGAAAGCCTCGTCGCGTCCGCCATTTTTTTCTTAAAGGGCCAGATGTGCAGGAGCGCATGATCGACCAAAGTGAGTTTTTTTAAAAAGGTTTCCCCACTCCCCCCACACCTACCCAAAAATGGCTTCAGAGGATTTGGAGACCACTTGGATACAGTGTGGAAGGTGGTAAAGGGTGCTACAGATGGAGAGGAAATCAGCAAAAAAAATGCTTCTCTCACTCTTATTGACAGAAGCGTCCACTGGATCAAAGAGCACTCTATCAGTAGAGGAACAGCATTGGATACAACTAGAAATGTTTGGTTTTGCAAAATCCATTCCTTCTGCATGTTGCAGAGGGTCAGGAGCCTTTTGCTCTGTTGTCCACTCATCAGACTTTTCCCCAATTCTCCAAATTAGCACAAATTCCCATTGGCGCAAATTCCCATATGTACAAATCTGTGCTCATGAAAATGCACAACTCCCCCCCCGCCCAATGTGCAAATCCCTCTGTAATGCACAAGTTCATGCTTTAGCCTATGGGGGAAATGTGCATTTTCAGCTGGTGGGGATGCTTTTAATGCATTTTTCTATGACTATATTTGTGCAAAATTCCAGAAAGTTTTTTTTTTTTAAAAAAACACACAACCTAGTCTGCAAGTCCGCAGATTCCATATGACTCAGGAAAAGCCAGACTGCTGGAGAATCCACAGGTTGGATTCATAGAAAACTGAACTCATTTGATTCCATTACAGGTTTCCCCCATATCCCTGCCTTCAGCTTTAGAAATGTATAATGAAGAAATGTGGCTTGTGCAGTGACCCTTGGTGTAGGAGATAGGGATCTTACATGCACACATGTTACCCTATTTTCCTCTCTGAAACATTGTAGGATACATGAGTTCATTCTGTTAATTTGGGGCAAAACGATTTCCTAATTGAAAACTTTTTCCCCCGTAGCTTTGGCATATATTGAGACCGCATTAGAGTCCCCACCAAGAAATATCAGTAGAAAATAACATCGTTTATGCGGAGCGTTGTTGCTCTTTCCCAGAGCAACTCACTTGTTGTTATGGGAGTATTATTCTTAAATTAAGAGAAGCTGTGAAAGGCGTTTCTAAAATTGTTCAAGCCATATGAACAATCTGTTAGCAATTTATTCAGTGAACCTAACATCTTTCTCTATTGCCACCTTTGATCAGTTAGTCTGGCATCCTTAAATTGCAGAAGAAACCCATGGTTTTGAAAACTGTGCTATCCTCCTGCAAATTCCAGGAAACTGTTCAAACTTAGTTCTTGGGTCAGGGTTGTCACCGTGCTAGAATGGCTCTACCCTCAGGCAGAGTGAGGGAACTGCCTCACACAATAGATGTTGGAGGGCAAGGGACGGAAGCAAGTTGTTACAGCAGGGGTTAAGAACTTCATTGGGTTGGGACCCAAATCGCTCCCCACTAGTCCTCCATGGGCCAGATGACATCAGTGGGCATGGAAATGTCCCCCTGATGTCATTGACCACCTCAGCCATTTGTTCTTCCTCCATGCTGGAAGAAGCACAAAGTTCTGAACCTTACACATGGAAACATTTTTCTCCCTCTCTCAAAATACTAGAACCTTGGGTCAACCCATGAAACCCTACCACAAGATGTAGTGATGGCCACCAGTTTGGATGGCTTTAAAAGGGGGTTGGATAAATTCCTGGAGGTGAAGGCTATCAATGGCTACTAGCCCTGATGGTTGTATGCTATCTCCAGTATTCGAGGCATACTGGTGCACCAGTTGCTGGGGAACATGGGTGGTAGGGTGCTGTTGCACCATGCCCAGCTTTGTTGGTCCCTGGCTGACAGCTGGTTGGCCATGTGTGAACAGAATGATGGACTAGATCGACCCTTGCTCTGATCCAGCATGGGACTTCTTTTGATCTTATGTTCTTATAAAGGGACTCTGCTGACACTGTCCACTACATTGACCTTTTCTCATCCTCACTGCCTCTCCACTTCAATTAGCCTCCTCAACCTGCTCCTCAAATCCTTGTGGTGTTCCAAATGTGATTTTACTCTTATTCCCCACTTGGACCACCTTCACGCTCTACTTAGGAAACTGTTGAAATGTAGAGCAAGAAGCAATGAATGTATCAATGGTTATGAGACATAAAAGCTCAATGGGACCTTCATGTTCAGAGGCAAGTCTGTATATGAAAACTGGATGCTCAGGCCAAACAACAGATTTGCTTTTCTACTTCGCCTGTGAGCTTCTCAAAGGCATCTCCCTGGCTAGTGTGGGCCAGACAGTGCTGATAAAATCTAGTGGGTGCTCCTTATGTTCTTTAGGAAGGCATGCTGAAAAAATGTGTGGACAAAAACAGTGGGCCTTTAGTGGAACTAAAATCCCTTCATGAACAAAACCTGTGACCTTCTCTACATGTCATAATCAATTAGTAACCAGTGATAAAGGAAATGTAGTACACAAAAGAATAATTTAGATCTGATTGTAGCATTTAGCAGAATGTCACACATAAACCAATATTCTTTCCTCCACAAGCTTCTAGAATTAAAGATATTATGTACTGCAATAACGATGGTTTACAAGACTGCTTCTAGGTCATCCAGAAGCCACTGATTTTAAGGTATCAACTGGAAGGAGGAAGCAAGCTTGAATACACCAGTGCTCTGTGTAGAGGAGCAAAGCTTAAAATATACATTTAAAGTATCAGGTAGACACAGTTGGTTTGGGCTAAAACAGGTTAAAATATAATGATAACAGAATTGTCGCATACATCTTGCACATGTCCCTGTGACTCAGTGTTGGATTTGTTCAAGACATGATGGAATTTTTTTATATAAGGATTCAGAAGTGACAGAATTAGTAAACTGGTCCTGAATACCAGTTATTTTGTGTTTGGTAGCATACTACCATGCCAGAAAACAGGATAATTTTTCTTAAAGGGGTTGGGGAAGGTAATGTTACAAAGTAGTTCTTGTTTTGAGTGAGCAGTACTGACTAGGGTGACCATATGAAAAGGAGGACAGGGCTCATGTATCTTTAACAGTTGTAGAGAAAAGGGATTTTCAGCAGGTGTCATTTGTATGCAGACAGCATCTGGTGAAATTCCCTTTTCATAGCAATAGTTAAAGGTGCAGGTGCCCTCCTCTTTTGTATCTGGTCAAGAGGGCAGGACTCCTGCAGCTTTAATTCTTATGATGAAGACAAAATTTCACCAGCTGCTACATGCATTCAAATGAAACTTGCTGAAATTCCCTTTTCTATACAACTTTAAAGATACAGGAGCCCTGTCCTCCTTTTCATATGGTCACCCTAGTACTGACTCCATTTTGAGACAGCTAAGAAACCAGGTGTCTTTGTCCCCAGCTTCAGCAAAGGTTGGAGAAAGGTACAGGAATGGGGTCCAGGAGGGAGAAGGAGGCAAAGGCGGAAAAACCACATGCTGGCCCAACTTGCTTGGGGGGCGGGGGAGTCAGAACAGCTGGAGGATGTTAGATCAGCGTCTGGTAGAGCAAATTACTTAAAAGTCACTGAGGTCCATCCCCCTAGAATGGATTCCTCCAACATAAGGACCCTCAGGTTTGAGCAGCCAGTGTTTTTCTCTTGTCACAGGTGTGGAGCCATGCTGCTAAAATGACTAGGTGCCTCGCCTCTCCAGGGGTGCCCTACTTCTACTGAAATCAATGTCTCTCCTCCCAGAGGAAGGGCTCCATGCTGAAGACACTGAAGGACTAGCTTGCTTCCCCTGGAAATCACTAAGCTTCCTGGGTCCTTGCCTCCCCTCTATCAAGGCTTTCTGTTTTCCTTCCTGTTCATCTGAGACCAGGAGTTGTAGCCTTTGCTAATTCTTGTCTGCAGAGAAGGGCTGTAGCCCAGGGAAAGATATATTGCTCTTGGAGGTTCTTGGTACACAGTATAGTCTCCCCCCTCTGTGTGTGTGTGCGCGTGTGCATGTGCATGCATCAGGCCTTGGGATGATTCCTTCCCACAGTCTCAGAAACTATGTTTAGGCCTGGAGCCCAGCTTTGCAAAGAATGCAGTTAATTTCCCCATCAAGGCATAACTTGGGGAAGGCTGAGAATCCCAAATTGGTGTAAGTTTTAACAAATCCATTTGCTCAGCTAAGAACATAAGAACATATGAAAAGTCATGCTGAATCAGACCAAGGGTCCATCTAGTTGAGCACTCTGTTCACACGGTGGCCAAACTAGCTATCGACCAAGGACCCATAAGCAGGACACAGTGCAATATCACCCTCCCACCCACGTTCCCCAGCAACTAGTGTATACAGCCTCTGATACTGGAGGTTGCACCCAGCCATCAGAACTAGTAGCCATTGATAGCCTTCTCCTCCAGGAATTTATCCAACCCCCTTTTGAAGCCATCCAAATTGGTGGCCATCACCACATCTAGTGGTAGTGAATCCCAGAGTTTAACTATCACTGTGTGAAGAAGTGCTTCCTTGATGTGTCCTGAATCTCCCACTTATCAGCTTCATGGGTTGACTCTGGGTTTTAGTATTATGGGAGAGGGAGAAAAATGTCTCCCTATCCACCTTCTCCACACCATGCGTATTTCTGTACAACTCTATCATGTCTCCCCTCAGCCTCCTTTTTTCCATGCTGAACAATCCCAGCTGTTGTAACCTTCCCTCATAGGGGAGATGATCCAGTCCCTTGATTCTCCCAAAAATCAGCTTGTGCATTTCAGTCTTTGCAAACCTCAATAAATGTGTGATTGTGGCATTATCCTCTTCATCAGCATCTGAGTGTGGATGTCTTTGGGTGGGAATGGTCTTTTTAGCCGTAAATGCTCTACTTGCCAATCTCTCAAGATTCATTATAAGCAGGTGTGTGGGAGTCTCATTGGAATGTGTGTGAATTTGTACACACACAAGAACACACCATGTAGCAGTAATCAATTGCTTTCTTTCTGTTCTATGGCTCCTTTTGTAGTTTTCTTTGGGGAAAAAAATCTCTTTAACATTTGCCTTTCAAAGCCAATAGTGTAAGATACCTATATGCTCACAGAAACGTCACTTATAGAAAGGTTAGGTGTCTATTAAGGGAAAGAGAAGAAAGGCATATTGGAGACTATCAAGATGTGTTCCCTAATGCCTGTTTCCCTATGCTACAAACCTCTCACCAAGGAGCCTTCACCTGTGAATTTAAAATTAAACAAGGGAGGTCAAAAATGGTCCATACAGTATTATTATTTAATATGACCTTTAAAATTGCTGACCTTTTCTTTGTAATATTTCTTTTTGTAGATATTCCACCTTTTATTTAACTAACCTTTTCTGATTTCTGCAGTGGTGTGTGTGTGTGTGGGTTTGATGGTTTTTTTTAAAGCACCTATTAAATGTTTTGGGTGAAAACACATAAAAATAGCTTCATCATAAATATAGGATATGTGTGTTGGCTGAACAGCTGCCATACCAAACTGCTCATGCCCGCCATGAACGTGGTCCATGATCTTTTTCCAACAAGAGAGATGATAGACAAAACATTTCACACAGCAAAATCTCATCTCATGTGTAGAGCCAAGAGGGAAAACAATTTCAGAGGATGTGGTGGCTATGTTGAAATGGATCTAGACTATTTGGGAGGAAGCTGGGAATAATAATAACAACAACAACAACAACAACAACAACAAAAAGCAGATAAGAGGAGACAACCGGTGATGAGATGACAAAAGATGCTACCCCTGACGGACAATGACAAACTAGTAAAGTAGTGATGGTATCTCAAGTTGAATGGACACAATACACCTTTCTCTAGAATTGTGCTAAAATGTAAGGAGAGAGGAAGTTTTACAACAAAAGTGCAAGAGGATTTATGAAGTATTATTAACATAACTACTGCCCTAGCAAAAGATTTTACACTGAACGCTAAACCAGTGACTGGTTATAAGCACAAGAGACAAAGGGCTCATCTACACCTTGAGCCCTTTCAAGAGTGGGGAGGGATGATCAAAACGTTTTTTGCTTCAGCGATCATTGCTCATGGGGCACATGCCAGTGAGTTTGCCTGCAATTTAAGGAGAGCTGTTCCGGGGCAACTCTTGTGTTAGAGCAAAGTTGTGATCCTGCACGAAGACTCTGAGATCCATCCAGAACATGTCAACAATGCTCTCCCCCTCAACCCCGATACCCATGGGATCACTCCACACAGCTGGTTGCCTGTTCGATGAGCCCCACTACTCATGAGGAACAGCAACAACTTCATGAGGGGAGCGCACACCAGCCGGGATTTTTGCGAGAGTGGGGAAAAACAGGGACAAAAGCTGTCCAGTATCCTGGAAAAACGGAGGGGTCATCCCTAGGTCACCACGGGATCAGCTGTGCATTATGTGGCATGGTAGAGAAGACCTCAATGCTATTCTGGAATAAATGGCTAGTGTGGATTAGGCCAAAGTGTGGTTGCATTAGCTTGGCTGGGAGTGACTCTATGTATGGGTGGAGTATATGAGTTTTGGAGGGTACGGTTGAATTGTTTGAATTGAGTCTTGTGAGTGTGGGGGTAATTCTGGTGTGGCAAGGATGTGCTTGGGAAACTCTGGCCTTAGCTAGACCTACCTGTTATTGCACAATGGAGGGGTGAAGATCTCACACCTGCTATTTTGGTTGGTGGTAAAAGCCAAAACTTGGGATGGGGGAAAGAGAAAAACCAGAATCCAGGATGAGGGTAGAAAAGCCAGAATCTGGGTGAAAGATAGAGAAACAACAGAAGCCAGAGAAACACACACACACACACACACAGCATCTCCACACCTTCACCCTCCATAGCTCTATCACACATGCACACCCTCACACAAGAAAGGGTAGACACTCCCAAAAATTTGTGATAGGCCATATCCCCCACAGCAATTGTTGGTGGCACACAGGACACTTTTTTCAAAAATCAGATGTGCCCAGGGCTCCAAAAAGTTTGCCTACCCTTGCAATAGGGAATACTTGCATGGTTGCCTCCCGCACACAATTTTCCACTTCCCTCTTCATCTTAATTTTATTAGATTCAGCCATCATGCATGTAGCTGGGAAGTTCCATGTCTGCCACTGTTGTGTTTTGGTTTAAAGAGGAGTCTGATTAGAAAACATCACATTGGTGACTGTGACACCCTGTTCTGAGACAGTATACTATCAGTACTCTCTGCGAACCAACGATGCGGGGCAGGGTCCCATTGCATTATCCAGCTTGTGAACTTCCCAGGGTCATCTGTCTAGCTGCGATCAGAGCCAAAGGCAGAATGTAGTGACCACTGATGAGAAGACCCAGCATCGCAAATTTTCTTGTGCCCCTGCTTAAAATACAAAGTGAAATACCAACTGGCTTTTCCATCGGATCCTTCACAAAAGAGCAACTTCTCTTTGAGGAAAGTAGAAAAAAGACGAGCAAATACAATCTCCACAACCTGGCATTTCAAGATAAGAGACCAATGAATTGCAGTGGGAAATGGCTTGGTATTTGGTTCGCTATAGACAATAGTTACATTTAGTCCTAGAGAATCATTTGTCATGAGACTCCCCTGGAGCTGTTGCACATATATTTAGTTCAGGGGAGTACTGCATTTGCCCTCTGAAAACATTCAAATCAACTTCCTAGCAGGTCTTTGCCATCTGAATGGCTTCCACTAGAACAGATTATTATTATTATTATTATTATTATTATTATTATTATTATTATTTTATAAAGCATCATCAATGTTCATGGTGCTGTACAGAATAAAACAAGACAATCTGCAATATGGCTTACAATTTAAAATCACAGTAACAGACAGGGGAGGGAGGGGAAAAACCAACCAGGGTAGGGGGCATTAAAACTAAAATATAGACTAGTATGATCATGCTATGACTGAAAAGCTTTCGAGAAAAGAAACATTTTCAAGTAAGATTTAAAAACTGAAATCAACGTTGTGGTCCACAAATGCACTGGAAGAGAATTCCAGGCATGGGGGAAGTGAGCAAGAACGGGCGAAGACAAGCGAGAGAAGTGGAAACTCTTGGGCAGGAAAGAGAAATAGTATTATTGGAGTGGAGGGCACGAGCAGGAGGATGAAGTGAAGTAAGGGATAAAAGGTAGGGAGTAGCCAGATCGTGACAGGATTTAAAAGGAGGAGGAGGAGGAGGAGGAGGAGGAGGAGGAGGAGGAAGAAGAAGAAGAAGAAGAAGAAGAAGAAGAAGAAGAAGAAGAAGAAGAAGAAGAAGAAGAAGAAGAAGAAGTAGTAGTAGTAGTAGTAGTAGTAGTAGTACTTTGTATTGGATTCTATAAGAGTTAGGAAGCCAGTGGAGGGATTTTAGAAGCAGGGTGACATGATCAAAACGACAGGTGTGTATAACTTATATGACCCACTAAACAAAACACAGCCAGGAAGCAGCATACTATGACCTGCCACATATTTGATGGCACTGTGGTTCTTGTGTTCTCCAATATGGTCAGTAAAGATATTGTTGTTTATAGTTGTTGTTTTATTGCTATACTAGCAAATGGACTTGGCTTTGCAGGGGCTGAAACAGAGTTTAGTTTTGTTGGAGAAAAGCAACGATGCTTGTGATTAGTCGTACGAACCAGTGTGGGGAGATAGACAAAAGGAAACTTGTTGTCTTCCCCCATGAGCTTCTTCTTGTAGCTACTCTTTGATGTAGATTGCAACTCTCAGGTTTTTCTTCCTTCCTTTCTCCTTCATTGGTAGCAAGTCTTCCTATGTCTGAATAGTGACATTGTACAATAATGGCTGCACTCAACGTTTTCTTTAAAAACTATGAACTCCCAATACATTATAGTTTGCTTTTGAAGTGTGTGTTTGTGCGTGCGCGCATGTGTGCGCACACACACACACACATTATTATTATTATTATTATTATTATTATTATTATTATTATTATTATATAGGGTGACTCTATGAAAAGGTGGCAAGACATTTGAGAATAGAGCCACATGGGTCATGGGACCTGATACATCCCTATTGCCCCTTAAGGGAGAGGTCTGTCCAATTCATTCCCCTGAGGCAGGTCAATAACTGTGTCCATCAACCAGAGCTGAGCCTGAGGCAAAGGACAAGATGATGGCCCTTCCCATTCCATGTACAGAAGCTGACCAGCCTAGTAGCTGGATCTTGCTTCAATGCTGGTGACTGGACAGTGCCCCCCTGAGGGTTGCAAGGTAGGTCCCATGATACACACTGCTCTGTTCTCAAACACCTTGCCACCCCCAGCATCTGCTGCTTGAGGCAGCTGACTCATGTTGCTGAATGGTAGAGCTGGCTCTGTCCTCAGCCTGCTATTCTCTCATGGCATCAAACTGCATGGACTGCTAAGCAATGTGCTGGTTAGATAAGTGTATTCCTAGTGGCTGAAGATGTTCCTGTAGTAGCTGAAGATGTTCCTGCTCCAACCCCATGGGCATATTTAAATTAATTAAAACTAATTAATGCATTTTAAAAACAAAATAGCCCCAAGGCTCCAAACCCCTAGGGTTCTCTTAGCATTCCTGGCAATTGTCTAGGTTTCGCAGTCTTAGTGCTATGGCACTAACAGATGGACAGACATCCTCTTTCATTATTAGAGATGGCAAACTACTCCAGCAGCTCTATTGAGCCATGTTGGTGGGATAAAAATCCTTAAATAAATAAAGCTCCCAAAATGTATCTTGTGTCAAGGGGAGGTGGCGAGGGAGACAGTGGCAGATGCTCTTAGACCCCAATGGAGTGTCTTTTCACAGTAGGGACTAGAAGTACAATTCCCAGAATTCCCTGTGTGGAACTGATGTTCCACATGCCATTTGCTCTGAAGTCATTTGCTCTTTGAGGTGAAAAAGCTGCATGAATTATCAGTGGTATACAACCTTTGGCTTGAAACTAGAGCTGTACGGAAATGGTCCCATGGCATTCTCCAGCCTATTTCTTGGCAGAGAAAGTCGGGGAACAATTTCACCCACTTTTTCCAGGGGGAGGAGAAATTCTCCAACGGTTGCTCATCATTGGCAGTGGTTGTAGCACAGCTTCTCTTTCCTCTCCTACGTTTGTTTGTTTTGCATTGCCATTGCAAGTGGCAACAACAACTGTGTTGGCATGCTGGCTCCCGTTTTGCCCTGTCCACAATGGAGGTGTGGCGGGGGCAGTATTGTATTGAGCTCCATAGAAGAACCAAAGGTCGTACTGTGCCAAAATTTGTCCACCAGTTTCTTGGACGGTTTCTTCCCCCATGAAACAGGCTCCCACTTTTCTCCCTCGGGCTGTTTTATAATTTACTTTGAATTTCTTTTGGTGGTGTTTCTGAGCTTACTTATGGCTGCTAAGAGTGCTCTGTCTCTGTCTCTCTCTGTGTGTATTTCCCCCTTTATATCAGACACCTATCCATTATCTGCAGCCTCTCAGACTGCCTGCACTTCCTGTAAAGTAAAAGCCCTGTAGGAGGAATCGGTTTATGGTGTCTTCCCTTGGGCTTTATTAGAAGTGTGGGAAGCTGAGGAAGCTACAGGCTGCCATAGAGATGTTAGTAGTGAAAAATAGGACACCAGCACACACTCCTCACATGCTCGTCATAAGTAAGCTAAGCCCAAGTACTCCAAACCCAACCTATGAAAATTTCTCTGAAATATATATATATATATATATATATATATATATATATATATATACATACATACATACATATATATATATATATATATATATATATATATATATTCTTTTGTATTTCTTTTCCAAAGCAGTTTTGTTTACATCAAATTGAATGAGAATGGCTGAAAAAAGAAGGAAGACATTTTCAGCACAGCATGGCTTTACATACTGCTTCTTAGTTTTGGAATATGAGAGATAGGATATTAATCCATTTCATGAGTATCTTCTACGTGTAAAACAGAAAATGAATGTTCTCACCTTCTTTCTGTCTTCTCCTAACCTCACAGAAGGGTTGCTGAAACAGTGGACAGGTTGTCCATATATTTTAAAAAGCCTGCACACACACACCCCACCCTGCTGCCTTCAAGTGATGGTATAGAACTTTGAAAATAAAAAAAATGTGGAAGGCTTTTTAAAATGTACATGTAGAAAAGCCCTAAGCGATTTGTCCAAGCTCACTTAGAAAGTGCAGTGGTGAAGCTATCCTATCAAGAATACAGCTTTAAGAACAAGAACAGAAATACACCCAGATGTATTATTGAATGTGCTGATATAAAACACTTTTATTTTACCTATTTCTTTCTTTCTTCTCTTTTGGCAAGCTGTTCCCATTACCCACTGTCTTTTTTTTTCTTTTCTTTTCTTTCTTTCTTTCTTTTTTTTTTTGAAGGACTTGTGAATAACATGGTCTCTTTAAAGTAAAAGTGGGATATTTCTAAAACATTAGAAGCCATTTCCATGAATCTTACTGTACAAAACTGGTGTGGATTTAGGTTAGAAAAAGAAACAGATTTTTAAGTGCTCTCACGAAGGATGGAAGAACCAGACTTGAATGAGAATGATAGCGGGGAGTGGGGGGCAGGTACAACTGATACTAGCAGCAAGGCTTTTTTCTTTTTTTACATCATTGCTGTAATGCATAATAGAACTAGAGAATCCCATAAAGAATACTTAGAACCCTAGGGAAAACAATTACCTGCATGATTGTAATTGGTAATTCTATCAGTTAGTACCTTTTTGCATTTTGGTATTTGCAATAAGTAAAGTGGTAATTTTGGCAACATGCAATCTATTATGGTGAACAATTAAAAAAAAGAAACACCTCAATTTTCAGTCCAGAGTAATAGAAATTTCCTGACACTTGAGATTTATTTTTAAATAAAGGTGTGCTTTAAAGGAATATATAATTTCTATTAGAAGGCACGTAGCTGTGTCTGAGTGCTTACATGGCCCCATCAACTTAACGACTCACAGCCATTAGCCTTACTGTACCCTGAATGGTAAGGAACAGTTCTGAGTCCTTAATTTTTAGTGAGTAATTATGAAAATGAATAAGAGCAATTAATTATTCTCCATGCCATCTCAGGTTCCTTTCTCTGAGTCCTTTGTTTGTCCTGCCCAGGAAGGCAGCCCAGAACATTTGGTGCCTGAGGGAAAGAAGAAGATGGTGCTCGCCTCCATTCCCATGTACAGAAGCTAGCTGGACTGATATTTGAATTTTACTTCAGCACTGGTAATGGGACAGCACCCTCCCTTTACTTGAGATTAACAGCCTAGTTTAGGAGGCTAGTCTATCCTCCAACACCTTGCTGCCACTGCCTGTCCCCAGGATCTTCTTCCTGAGGCAACTGTTTCACTTTGCCTAATGGTAGGGCCAGCCCTCTTTCTTAGAGACATTTAGCACAGAACATAATGGTTCCTTCTGCGCTTTGCTCCTGGTTCTGTGTCATCTGGGTGAATCTATTGGACAAGCTAGTACAAAGTAATACCTGCAGTCTTAACAGACTGGTAGTCTCATGCCTGTATAATCCTTTTTTATTATTTATTTTTAATTTATTTATTACTCCCTAGAGTGAGTAATCCTATGGTAAGTAAGAGTATTTCTTAGTTGAACATTGGAAGTAATGGGAATCACCGGATGGAAGATCCCCTGGCAAAGTGCCCTCTCATGGGCTCCCCTAACACCATTGCCCCCTGGCATGTGGGTTTCCCATGAGATGTATTTATGTCTGCTAACCTGGATCACTGTAAAAGGTGATTAGGGAAATTTATGGTGAAGAAGGCTATCAATACCTGCTAGTCATGACGGTTCTATATTATCTCCACTTATTGGAGGCTGTATGCCTTTTTATACCAATTGGTTAGGAAGACAAGCAGGATGGTGCTATTACACTCATGCCCTGCTTGTGGGCTGCCCACACTGGTTGGCCACTGCAAGAACAGACTGTTGGACTGGATGTCCCTTTGGTATGATCCACCATTGCTCTTCTGTTCTTCTTAAATTAGCCCTATTCAGGCACTAACAGGGTGCATTAAGGGTCCCAGTGAATCACATACTGGCCTCACCCACTCCAGCCCTGACCTTGCTGCATTGAGCAGGATGGTCTGAAGTGGAGAGCTGCTCAGGTTTGCTTGAATGTGAGTAGAATACTCCATGCAGTTGGGAAGGTAATTGATCATGGGTCCCGATTCTGCAGAGAGTTCTACTTGTGTTCAAAAGAATATGAATAGAACCCCTCTTCAAATTTGTGCTGTGCCAAAAATTTTGGTGGGAAAAAAAATGAAAATTAGGGTGAAAGAGGCTGGGAATGGTGAGAATTTCAGAGAATTTTCTCCTTGGGGAGGAGGACAGGGTTTCCACATACTGTTTTAAATGTAGCCAGTTGTTGAGGAGCCTTCTTTCTTTCTTTTTCTTTCTTTTAAAAAACACCCTCAGCATTTTCAGTTGCCCTACTCGTGTGAATGGCTGCCAATTGCCCTGGCGCATATTGTTTCCTCCACATAGCTGTGTCCATGGGTCTACTCAGTGTGGAGGATTTTAGAGTGCATGAACTAGGCCATGACTGCAAGAGTAATCTTCCAATTGAGCATTTTTGTTGTTGTTTCTCCCCAGTGTTCTTCAAGAAAGCTCATTATGTGCGCTCCTTATTTTCTTTTGCCCCCCTATTCCAGCCTAATGGTTTGGGAATCTATAACCTGGAACCAAGCTGGACAGTAATTGCCACCCCTTGGAGCCAATTAACCATGGAGCAACTGACCAACATCAATAAAAGGTCAGCTGCTACAAGCATCTGCTCTAAGCCCCAATTTTGACTCCTGGGTTGCCAGGAAAATGCTCATTAGTGTATAGTTTACAGCTATATTACTTACTCTAGTGGATATATGATCGCATCCCCTCTCTTCCTCTTCTTCTCTCCCCCCCTCTCTTTCTCTTTCTTTTCCTGGTGATGAGAAATGTCTGGCAAAGTGAAACTCTGCCTTTGTCTTACAGTTATCTTTATGAAGCTTCTGCTTTGAGGTCATCATGGGTGGAATTAGTGTACCACGTAATGACATGGTTATTCTTAAAAAGAGCCACAGAGATAGGTGGATGCCTATAGCTTCTACAGTATCGGTCTTCTACTCCATATCATGACCCACAATTAGGCTGCAGCCCGCCCTAAGACATCACCATCACCACCACCATTTCTCTTCTTTGAGGTTTAAGTTGTTTCAGAAAGGGAGACAGATAACAGGAATTATTTCATGGATTTGGGGTTTTAGTTTGTAACAAATCTTTTAATGACACTGTTTAATGTCATAGAGAACATTGCACTTAACATTTAAATACCCTGTATTCAATTTATTGAAAAATGTGTTTGGGCACATTCTTGGAAAGATCCTCATTAACCTACAATGTGGGAATGCTTCCTAAAGTTCTTAGTTTTGGCAGAAATGAGCAAACGAACAGATGCGATTCATAGAAGAATTGGCTTTCATCAGTCAAGTAATTTGGCAAATAAATAGATATGTTTTTTTTTTTATTAGAATCGGAATTGTGGTCATTATTAGATTACATAACTTGGGGTGTTGTTCTTTTTGTAATTCTTAGTTTATTTGTTGGAGAAGTATAATCAACTTTTTAAAAGAAGAAGAAGAAAGGTGGTGGGAGAAAGATGGAGGGAGAGATGAAAGGAGACAGAGGAGAAAGAATGATTGGTTCATTATGGGCCTGTTCAGGCAACACGTCAAGCCATGCTTATGCCACTAACCCTTTTGCAGCAAGTGGTTAGTGAGGATGTTTAAACTGTGGTTATGTGGCCACCATGGTTAGGAAAGGTTCCCATGATATCCTAAGCCATAATGTTTATCACAAAATGCTTAAGGACTATGCCTTAGAGTGTCATCTCAACAGGTCCGATAAAATGGTTAGTGATATATGAGAATTAAATTCATCTTCACAAATCATGGACACATGTGTTGTTTTCAACCCTAAACCTGAACACAAAGAGGGAACACAATTCTCAGGAAAAGTTCACAATTGACTTCACATGTGTTCGTGTTTGAAATTGTGCACTTGCGCCAGTGTCAACATTCGAAAATGTGCACATGTGCACGTCCAAATCTGCATTTTCACACTTTAGTCTATGGCAGAAATGTGCATTTTCAATCAGGAAAAATGTGTATTGTTTAAAAAAATTGAAAATGCACATTTTTCCTGTTGTTTTTTTTAAAAGGCAAAATCACTTGCATTGGGGAATGCAAATGAAGTAAAATACGCTTTGACGAAGAATTTCTATACTGCCCAATAGCTAAAGCACTCTGGGTGGTTCACAAAAATTAAAACCATCAAGTACAATTCAAGGTATAAAACAAAACACAATCTAAAAACACAATCTAAAAGTACAATGTAAAAGAACAACCAGGATAAAAACAAGCAGCAATGCAGAGATTTATACAGATTTAAAACAGCAAAGCTAAAAGACTACACTACTGCTTTAAAGCGCTTTATAACAGTTTTGACAACTGTATATGGAGTGTGTCCTGGGCCCCAACAGTTGTCAAAACTGTTATAAAGCACTTTAAAGCAGTAGTGTGGTTCCTGCCTAAGATGGTAAACTGTTAAAATACTGGGAAAATAAAAAGGTCTTCCCCTGGCATCGAAAATAGTGTAGATGCCTGGAGAAACTGAAAAATGGTACATGTGTAGAGACCAGTTCTGACTTCTCCCTGAATGTGTGAAGGTTGGCTTGGAGCCCATGGCCATGATCCTGTTCCTGCTCTACTCTCTCAATGACAGTGGAGTTGAAGGCGAGATGGGAGTTAAGTGTGCATGCAAATAGCACTGTCCATGCATCGTTATCTAGATGGTGCCTCAATCTGTTTCTAAGGTCCAGAACTTCTTGTAGTGTAAGGTGACCATATGGAAAAGAGGACAGGGCTCCCGTGTCTTCAAACATTGTACAGAAAAGGGAATTTCAGCAGGTGCCATTTGTCTTCATGCAGCACCTGGTGAAATTTCCTCTTCATCACAACAGTTCAAGCTGCAGGAGCCCTACCCTCTTGACCAGATAGAAAAGAGGACAGGGCTCCTGCAGCTTTAACTGTTGTGATGAACAGGGACTTTCACCAGGTCCTGCATGCAGACACATGACAGCTGCTGAATTTCCTTTTTCTATACAACTGTCCTCCTTTTCATAAGGTTACCCTATTGTTGTGTCCCTATGGGATTTCTGCATTTACATCAGCTATACAGGTTTTCTCTAAATACAGGCAAAATGAACCTGCAACAAAGTAACAACAATCCTAGCAGGGAGAAGTAAAACGAAGCAAAACAAAAACCCTACTCAGAAAACCTTCAAAGTCTATCCACGGCTGTGACATTTATTCAAGCGGTGGCTTTCAAATTTAATTCCAGACACAAACAATCCCCTTTGTGTTTGCAGGGCCAGGCTTTTAAGCAGTCTGTTGGGAGGGAGTCATCAAAGTGTATTCTGTGTAAACGTGGAATTAACAAAGCAAAGCTTTACACATCGCTCCTGTGTCATATAAATTACAGCTATTGTCTGGAGAAAGGTCTAAACTGTTTCCTGGGTTATCTAATTTCATCACCTCTCAGATCTCTTTTTTCTGATAAGAGCCCGGGGAAGCTTCTCTAATTATGTGTGCTTTCTCCAGCCTAGGCTACGTTGTAAATACAATGGAAGGCTGAGCATCCGACTGAAATGCAGACATTATTCTCAGATGAACGCTGGGATATTAAATTGGACTGTTAAAATGAAATACTGCAGTAAGAAGAGGGTTCTAGAAAACTGACAGATTCATTTGAATGATTTTAGAATTTTTGAGGATGATTGAAAATTCTGTTTATATCTCTTTAGGCTGTCAAGCTCAAGTGACTGCCGAATGATTCTTCTGTTGCTGCTGTAACAGGGGCTGTAGGATGGACAAAACGTGTGGCTCACTGTGGCCATAGCTAGACCTAATGTTTATCCCTGGATTGTCCAGGGGTCAAACCTGTTCATCTAGGTGACACACAGGGGATCCAGTGCTCAGGCAGGGGCGAACCCTGGATGATCCCAGGATAAACCTTAGGTCTAGCTGTGGCCTGTGCTGAATTAGGGCAGGCTCCAAGTTAGGGAATAAACCTGGGCACAGCGCTCAGGGCAGTGTGGTTTTCAGGCTTTTCTGGCCCTTTGGGCATGATACTCACAATGGGCTCTGTCCGTGTTTGTCGGCTACAAGTGAAGATTTATGGCTGTTGTTAGTAAGTCTGGAGGCTGAGCCAGATAAACTGCAACTGAAGTCCTCAGCTTGAATGCCTGTGGAGTCGAAAGAAGCTGTCCAGAGCCACTGAGTAAGATTCCTGGATGCAAGCAGAGTTCAGCGTCCCCCTTCCAGGGGTTGTGATTTAGCTGGGAGTCCAGATGCATGAGAAGCTGGATACACCTAACACTGAAGTGGGTGTGTTGTTTCCAGCGTCTTCGCTGTGCAGCTCTGAGCTTTTTAAGTCCTAACCTGACACCAAGGGCTCATCTACACCAAGCAGATATTCCACTATGAAAGTGGTATGAAAGTGGTATATAAAAGGCAGGAGCCACACTACTGCTTTATAGTGGTATTGAAGTGCACTGACAACTTTTGGGGCCCATGACACATACCATATATCGCTTTCATAGTGCTATATCCCGCTTGGTGTAGATGTGTCATGGGCCCCACCCATTGTCAGTGCACTTCAATACCGCTATAGAGCAGTAATGTGGCTCCTGCCTTTTATATACCACTTTCATAGTAGAATATCCTGCTTGGTGTAGATGAGCCCCAAGTGCTGGCATTTAGCCCCAGAGCTTCCATACTCTGGCAGCCTGCTGGCGTTGATCCCTCACTCTCAGTAACCTGTGTTGAGCTGGGGTTGGAGGAGCCTCATGATGCCCTTCATCATTCTCTGAGTCCATTAAAGGGGCTTCTACTGGGTCTTGCCTGATCTCTGAGCTTAAGAGCTTCTTTTCACATTGGCCTCTAGTTCTTCCCCCAGGATCTGTTGGAGCTTGCTCTTCGCCTTTTTCCTCTGTTGATGAGGATTCTGGGGGAGGCATGACAGGCTCCCTCCTGCAATGAGTCTTCCTTCTCACCACCACTATCGCCAGCGCTATTGCTCCTCATCCTCTTTTCTCACCATTGCTACTCCTTGCTTGTGGCCATCTCCTGCTCCCCTTCTCACCAGCACCATTGTTGGAAACAGACTGAGAGGCAGGTGAACAAGCAGGTGGCAATAGTGAAGAGGAGGGGCAACTCCAAGGGACTGTTGGCAGTGGGGCCCAGCAGGTGTTTTCACCCTCTGTAGGTGCCTGATCATGCCTGGCCCTCTGTAGGTGCTTGACTCTTGATGCTGCCCCTGCTGCCAATCCCAGTGTCAATCAGTAATGACAATACTGAGCTAGATGGGCCAATGGTGTGACTCGGCAGAAGCAGTGCCAGCTCCTGGAGGCCTTTGAGCAAGATGCCCTCCATGGGCCCTCCCTCAATGAGTCTACCTTCTCATGGCCATTGTCACTAGCTGCTATTGCTCCTCACTGACTTTGGCTGTGTCTGCACCAGCCCAATAGTCCTGGCTGCTCATGGCTGAGTCCCTGTGAGTCTAAATGATGCACAGGGACTCCTGCAGGCAGGGGGATGGGCACGGGTTTTCCCAGGAATAAAAACAAACCCTGGGAAAACCCAATTCTTCCCACAGTCTCGGGATTGTCCCAAGACCACGGGAGATGTGGGTGCCCATCTTGGCTTCTTCCCTCCTCCCCTTGAGTAGCAGGGGTCAGCAGAGGGAAGTTTTCGCTGGAACACAAGTGCGCTCCAGGTCCTCTTCTTTCTTTTTTTAAAAAATGGCAGCCATGATGGGCACGACATCTGTGACATCGCACAGCCTTTTGGACACAGGACAACGATCCCGGAAGCAGATAAGTCCAGGATCGACTCCCCTGCATCCCTCTACACCCTTAGGGCCTTTCTTTCATTGCTGTCACTTGCTTGCTTGAGCAGGTAAGCAGTGACATCTACTACGACTCCTTTTCACCACCAACATTGCCCAGGCCAGAATGAGAGATGGATGAACAAGCAGGTTGCAATGGTGAAGAGGAGAAGCCACTCCAGGGGGGCTGATGTCAGCAGGCCCCTGCTGAAGCGGGGCCCTTGACAGCTGCCCAACCATACCTACTTTTGATGCTGGTCCTGGGATGAACCACCCCACATGCCACTGACCCCTCACCAAGCTGTCAAATGCCCCATAGGCACCCGCCATCAGTTGGGGAAGCCTGGAAGTTGTAGGGCTTCTTAAATGTCTAAACATGCATAGTATTGTAAACTGAGAGGCCTAATTCTAATGGATTGTTAGTCTCTTTTGCTGATTATTCTACTCCATTTAGGTGTGGATGAATACAACATCTGTCTTGTAAGGGTCTGGAGTAAATGGATTCTGGTCCTGAATTTTCTATCTTGCACACATGAAATGAGTGCATTAGGTATGCCTCATTTAAGGAAGAGTCAATACAAAATTGTTTTCTAATTCATCGGTTTCAGGTAAAACGGCGTGAAAACAAATCTCCATTGTTCTTCACTTGGTAGATTATTTGACTTGTTACTTAAAAAAACAAATTCACAACTTCAAGGTACAAGGCCAAAGATAATGTCAGTGATCCATTGATTGGCATTCTAAGTCTAGCAAAGGAAATCTCTCAGATGTTCTCTCAGAAAGAATGAATATACTATTGGTTTAAGTAGCAGGCTTAAATCCCCACCCTGTAGTATGTATGTCTGGACTGGTACCCTTCCACTTCATATTTTTTTTATGATCGGTCTCTCTCCCCACTGCCCCACTGAAATGTTCTTTGTATATTTCTGCTACACATGTACTTCCTGAGTCCTTTTCAGAAGCCCCCCTTCTCAATTTGAGTCACATGAACCCCATTGGCTCTGCCTCTTCCACAGGGTCTTCATCACCTGGCCTGGGTTCTAATAGACAAGCTGTGTGTTATGCTAATTGTGTAGCATATAGCTGAGGATTGTCTTTCGTTTCACTTAAGTGTAAGCACACACAGTCCTGATTGAGATGGGGGCCACCATACTCTGAGAGAGGAGGATTAAACTTTCCACCTTCTCTCAATATTTTCACTACTCCCCCACCCACCCAAAAATTCCCCTCCGTGGGAGGTTAACAAATGAAAACTGAGCTCCATTGGTTCCAATGGAGGCTTTCTTTTCCCTTATTAACACCCCTTGGGAGACAGTTCAGGGGGAAAATGGTAGCGGGGAGGGTTTAATCCTCTCCTCCTGTAGTGTGGTGGCCCTAATGGGAATCAGGGCTGCCTGTGCCTAGACTAGAGCAAAACGAAAGACAAGGCATAGGATTGTTCAGTGTGTTGTTTTTGGTTCTGTGCATTGTTTTTGATTTTTACCGTATTTCTTCGATTCTAAGGCACACTTCCCCCCCCCCATATAAACATCTCTAAAAATGGGGTGCGTCTTAGAATCGCGGGTGCGTTTATTATTTCTTAGAATCAAAGCTTTTTTTCTGTTGGTGGTACTGAAATTAGTGTGCGTCTTACAATCGATGGCGTCTTAGAATCGAAGAAATATGGTAGTTGCAGATTGATATGAAAATTGGGCAAAATGTACATCTGATTGTGAAATTGATGTGGACTGGTAATGGACTGGGTCATCCGTTCCTAGTGCCCTCAAACATCCTTGCTGCCCACATGACTTCTGTATGTGTTCCTCCATACAAAAGCCAACCTTCCAGCATAGCCATGCCAGAAGGACACTCCATATGAAAGCGAGCCTTCTAACATGGCTATGCCAGAAGTTTCTTCTGCTTCTATAATTGCTTTCAGAATACTTGGAATTTCAAGAACTGTACAACTACTTTAGAGACTACATTTAGCTTCAGATACCCGGGAATGTTTATAAATACCATTCTGCTTCTTGCCAAGACCATTCTTCAATTTCTATTACAAGAGATAGTGACCAGCTTATCATTCTGAACCTCCTTCTTTGTCTTGAATGGAATGCAAGAGCTTAATCAGCTTCGAAAGTAATCACACGTTTTAATTTTCTTTAAGCTGAAAACTTCTTTTAGCAGGAAAATTACAGGGATAAAATCTCAATTAGATTAAAGCAGCAAGGTCTTTTGTTTCACTAATTTCATTACGGTCCACATTATTGTTACATATTTTATAGGCTTTCTAATTGTTTGCCATTACCTAATTCATATGTGTGGATAAACCTCCTGGTGTGTGCACATTTGTATATTATATTCATCTATCATATGGACATAAAGAGAGAAAGATATATTTTAGCTCTACAGGGCACATTTAGCTCTGCAGAATTTTATGTTTACAATTTTATAAAACTTCTGAGTAGTTTAGATATTGTCTGTGGGGCTCCTTCTAATAATGTTTACAATTATAGTGGCTTTATTTTTAAGTGTCTCAAATGTATGCAGCAGAAAGCAACACCGTTTCATAGGGGGAATTCCTGTTGTCAGCCAAAGTACAGCTCAATCTTTAGATATCAGGCAGACATCTAATGAAGTGGCATGGCTGGATGGGATGTAGAGGACTAAGAGCAAAATGAAAGGCATCCTAGATCATGAGCAGGTCATTCAATTGCCTGAATGATACTAATGGTCCATGTGCCAGTCTCAGCCTTTTGCCTTTGAAGCCTCTAGACAAGGATCAGGAACTTCTTGTATACTAAGCCTGTTCTTTTCCACTGAGCTATGATCCCACATGGATCTCTCTTTATTACCTGGCTATACGGCTGACCATATAGGGAAACTACAAAGGTCCCACTATGATTCTGCCTGTTGTCAGCTTCTGTGGCTGTATGGTTGGAAAGTGGAGAAGAAAACCTTGGTTTTAGTCATGCTGCCACTCAAAAGGAGGTTCAGCTTTGTTGAGACCATATTTCCACAGGTTGGGACTCAAATCATGATATATTTTCACTCTTTAAGTATTCATGTTAAGAATGTAAGAGTTGCCCCATAGAACAGTGGTGATTTGGTTCTACTGGTAGACCCCTGGATGATTTGCACTAATACAACATTGTTTAACAATAGCAACAATTTAAGGGCTTTTCATCCCACTTAGTTAGGTTTCTGAAAAAGGGAAGTCTGAAGGAAACTAAAAGTGGTTTGGGGGTGAAAGGACTGTGAGTTCAGTTCTGGTATGGAAAACAAAATATTGGGTTGAACATGTTTAATATTGGGTTAAACATGTTGAAAATATTGCTTTGAACTGTCCTTATCCTTAATTCTAAGAAGGGCTGCGCTCCACTCTGATTCGTATCATGAATCTGGAGCGGAGTGACCCAATCCGCCTCCGCCCAAGGCGGATCCTAATCAGGTTGGGGGAACTGCAGATCGAGGCAAAGCAGTTCACCTCCATCGGAGCTCTGAATGCAGGTAAGTGGGGGGGAGGGGAGTTCACCTGGTGCCGCCGCTGCAGTCAGTGCGGCGATGGCAATGGAGCCAGGTAAGGGGGGGCTTTCCTGTGTCCGTCACAGTCTGTCGCAGGCGTCAACTGAGGCTCAGGCCTCAAAGCGGAAGCAGGCCTGCTTTCACTTTGAGGCCTGGGCCTCAGTTGAAGCCTGCAACAGACCGTGGCAGAGGAAGGTAAGTGGGGGCAGGGAGGCTTACCTGCCTCTGTTGCCACCGCAGTCTGTGCAGCGATGACGGTGGAACCAGGTAAGGGGGAGGGTGGCTTATTCGACCCCCATTTTGCCCCCTTCCCCACTTACCTGAGTCTGCTAACCACTGTGGAGGCAAGTAAGTAGGGAAGGGGGAAGAGTGGAGCAGGGGAGGGTCGGATCGACCCGAATCGGATCGGACCAATACAAAAGTTGCGAATTGGGCCACAAAGCGGTTCAAGGGGTCCGTGCACAGCCCTAATTCTAAGCGTATGTCTGCTTCTCAAGTCCAACTTGTTGGTGGACTCTAACTCCCATTAACCTGAGTCAATGGAATCTCAGTCAGTGGAATCTGTCCATTCCTAATTTGTCATCATCTGTGTTGCATGATCTTGCTCAGTCTATCCAGTTTCTCATTTCTGCAATCTATGTAGAATACCTTTGTTTCAATCTCATTTGTTTCAATTCTCATCTCCCTAACAACTTGATGAAAGTTAGCTGGCTAGACTACAAACAGTAATTTAAGGTGTTAAGCTGCAAATATTGCTGAGGTGATCCATGGCCCTGTCATGTTTCCCCCCCATTTTATCCCCCACCCTTCATATTGAATATGAAGAGCCAAAGCCTTGTCTGTTTCCTGTGGAAAAAATATCACTCAGCATTCTGTGCCTCAATTAATAGAAGCAATAATTCAAGTGAGCCAATCTTTCAGTTACAGGCATCTTGTGAGTATCAAAGCATTCAATTCCCACTTCACTTAGTTACACTGTTTTAGTCTCAGTGGACTTGTGACAGGGTTACTGTGAAAGAACAGAACTGTCATCCTTTTTGTGTGTGTTTAGTTTGGTTTTAAGAAATTGTGGGGTTAAATCGTGTGTGCGAGAGTGAGAGAGGGAGAGAGAGTCAGTTCCAGTCAAAAATTAGAAGAACGGAGAGCTCGGGGGGGGGGGGGGCTCCCCCCCCCCCAATTTAGGAATAGAAATTTAGGCCATGTCTACACTAGCCCGATAGTCCGGGCTGGTCACAGGGATAAAGAAACCATGGGAAAACCTGATTCTTCCCTCAGTCTTGGGACTGTCCTGAGACTGCAGGAGGTGTGGGTGCCCTTCCCAACTGGTGCCGTGCTTACTCGTGAATAAGCACAGCACCAGAAATGGGCATGGAGCCATGCTGCATGGCTCCATGCCCATCAGGGGAGGGGGTGGCAGCAATCCCCACTGTTACCTATCATCCCAGATTGAAAATAATGATGGGGATGCAAGTGATGCAGTACTCAGCTGGTGCTGGGAGGAACCATTGCTCTTCTCAGCACCAACTGAGCAAAAGGCCTACAGTGCTGAAAAGAACCATTTCTCCCTGTGCTGCCCAAGTTCCTTTCTCAAGTTCTGGACCTGTCAACACTTGATATTTCAAGGAAGTGTTTGGAGCACTGCACCCTAAATGAATAGTTATGCAAATGCAGCTTCTTTGAAATTAAAGAAAGCACATCCATGTAAATGGTCATTGTATTGCTGCATATTGTTTTAAAAGCATGGCCAATATTTTTACTGGAAAGAGTGACACATAGCCCTTTTAAAATCATTTTGAGAGACAGATGTGGCCTCAAGGCTTTAATTTGGTATACTTAATCTTATAATCACTACCATTTCCTTATCCAGGCCATTCTGATGTGCAGAAAATGTGTGGTTTCAGACTCAAGCATTTGAGCGACATGGAATCAAAGGATCAGACTTCAAAACTGTTGACATCTTCCTTCAGCAGATCTCAGTGTCTAAGAGACTATTGCTTCCTCCCATTCAAGGGTACAAAATAAGCTGAGCCGCTCTATGGGAGGTGGGCAAAAAGGAAAATTAAGCCTGAAACACACTCATGCACATATCTATATATGTCACTGGTAGGGAAATAGTTCTTTGCCTTCCAGCATAGCAGAGGATTAGTCTTCATTGATATCAGTGATTACTGTGAGATCAAGCTCTCAGATGCTCTGTTTGTGGTGCCTGTTTACCCTACCCTGTGCCTGTTTGCATTCTCTTTCCCTCCTTATTGTTTACTACAACTTTATTAGATTGTAAGCCTATGCGGCAGGGTCTTGCTATTTACTGTGTAATCTGTACAGCACCATGTACATTGATGGTGCTATATAAATAAATAAATAATAATAATAATAATAATAATAATAATAATAATGAAATTAAGAATAAACCCCTCCTGTGCTGATCTGTCTTATGCAGATCATACTGGAAATGAGATATAGCAAGAGATTTATTGCCTCTTTACAGAAGGCTGCACCCTAATTCATATAGTACAGCAATGGCATAGGACCTCTACCCACATGCATATGTCACTTTGTTAAGCAAGGCTGGTCTCAAGGGTCAGCATTGTGGGGCTGCTGCCAATGTCCCACATGCTCAGGAGGACCCCTCCGTAAACCCTTTCTTGTCCCAGACCAGATTTTTCTTACCCTTCACCAGAAAGTGTGTGTGTGTGTGTGTGTGTGCATGTACACAGCTCATCAATAAGTAGCAATCATGTACCATTGCCATGTGGGCCTACTGCTGACCCAGCCCTTCTATGGACTTACAACAACAACAAACCCTCCTTTCCTTCCCTGCTCCCAGAAAACCAGGGAATGTGTGTGCATTCAGCACATGCACTTATCGTTTGGGGTCAGGTGAGAAGGCAGCCACCTTCAGGTGAGAAGGTAGCGGTAGTAGCAGGGTACATGTCCTCGCTACTGCATTTCAGCAGGTTTGATTTGGCAGAAGAAGCAACCTCCACTGATATCATGGCTTGCTTGGTAATTTGCAGTGCTAACATTTTATACTTTGCTCCAGCAAGCAATGGGGTAGCAGCAAATGGTCAAAGCCAGGTCCTCATCATGAGTCATCCCCCCACCAGGAGAGTCCAAAACATCAGGCATCTGTGTGGATCCATATTCATAAACCAATTCTAGCAGTTTTATCTCAACCAGGAACAGCTGTTTTTTAAAAGCTATCTGATCTTAATTGCCCATTCAAGAACAACCACCCCAAAGTGATTTGCATGACGACATGGATAGGTCACTATATATTGTTGCTGGGAAAATAACTCCCCTACCCTCTGCCCACCAGCGACTGTGAGGACCATAGGAAGCTGCCTTGTACTGAGTCAGACCATTGTTCCATCTGGCCCAGTATTGTTGACACTGGCTGGCAGCAGCTCTCCAGGGTTTAATTTTTTATTATTGCATTTATATGCCACCCTTTTTCCTCCAAGGAACCCAAGTCAGCATACATAATCCTCCTCCTCTCCATGTTATCCTCACAACAACAACCCTGCGAGGTAGGTTGGGCTGAGAGTCTGTGACTGGCCGAAAGTCACCCAGTGGTTTTCCATGGCCGAGTGGGGACTAGAACCCAGATCTCCCGACTCCCAGTCCAACACTTTAGCCACTGCACCACACTGGTTTCAGGTGGGATTCTTTCCCTGCCCTACCTGGAGAAGCCAGGGATCAAACTGAGGATCTTCTGCATGCAAACCACATGCTCTAGCACACTGAGCTACGGCCTGTCTGACTGTATGATCAGAGGAAGCAGGGGATTCTGAGGGGAGTGGCAGATGAGGTCAGCATCCCTGATAATGAAGAAATGTCAGTGTTGCATGTGAGTCCTGGATCCACTCTTGGAAAGGGCAGCCACAGCCTGTCCTCCATGCAACTCTCATCCTCCATTGATCTTGGTGAGATGGTGTATCTGGTGAGAGATGGCCGCTACTTCGTGCTTTGTGCTAGGGAGAAAGAGACATTTCCACAACTGAGGAATGGGAAAATACATTACGCAAATATGTAATTATGGTAAATTAACACATTAAGTATGAAGTAAGAGAGACAAAGATGCAATCATTACAGTGAAAAAGGCGATTAGTTCATTAATTATCAGAACAAAGAAGCCCATACTTCAATGGATATTAATCAAGTATTTAATCTTCCATAGATTGTCATTAACATGTACCATGGTCAAGAAAAATATTGAAATACGTAAGCTTGTTATTATCACTAAGCATTATGATTAAGTTTTCCATTTATTTGCAATTGTTCCTAAGAAATGCTTTTTAAAAAACAAACAAACTCGTTTTCTTTGGAGGAGGTTGTTTTGAAAGAATTTATCTGAATAACGATGATCAATTTTCATTGCATGTAATAGGTTCTTGATGAGATGTAGTGGTGCAATTAGGTAATTTTAGCCCATGGACACCCCCTTTTAGATGTGTATTATTTCCAAGGGTACACAGGTTTTCTAAAATCCCTTCCATCTGCATTTTGCAGATTGTCAGTTGCCTTTCGTTCCATTGACCACTCATTCACAGAAATCAGATTGTTTCCAATGTTCCAAATTTGTGCAAATTCACACTTGTGAAAATGGGCACATCTCCTCTCCCCAAATGTCCAAATCCCTGCATCACCAAGTGGGGATTTTCAAGCTTTAACTTACGGGGAAAATTCACATTTTCAGCTGGGATTATTATTGTTGTTGTTGTTGTCATTATTATTATTATTTCTTCACATATTTTTGCATGACTAAACTTGCATAAAATTCAAGAACGTTTTTTTAAAAAATGGTCTGCAAGTCTGCAGAATCCATTTGACTCAGGAAAAGCTGCTCCATCATGGAATGTGTGGGTTAGATTCTTAAAAATACAAACTTATCTCATTCCATTCCAGATTTCTCCCACATCCCTAATTGTTTCTCTTATTTGCTGTATTTGGGGATCCTCTGTCTCGTTTTGCTGAGTGGGGCCCTTGACCTCTGCTCTTAAGCACATTCCTGACAGTACCACAAAGGAGATGTGCAGACTGAAATCAGTCCCACAGAGGACAACAGGGCTCATTCTCAAGTGAATGTGAAAGGGATTGCAACATTTATTGTACAATTTATTTACTACTTGTAAATTCAACCTTTCCTCCAAGGGAGATCAAGGTAGCCTACAGAGTGTACCTTCCCATTTTATCCTCATAGGAACACAGGAAGCTGCCTCATACTGAGACAGGCCCTTGGTCCATCTAGCCCAGTATTGTCAACACTGACTGGCAACAGCTCTCCAGGGTTTCAGGCAGGATTCTTTCCTCGCCCTACTTGGAGAAGCCCGGGATCGAACCAGGGACCTTCTGATGCAAAGCAGGTGCTCTGTCACCTTGAGCCATGGTCCCTCCTGTGTGAGCTGGGTTATGCTGGGAGTTAGTGACTGGCCCAAAGACACCCAAACAGCTCCACGGCTTAATGGGGATTTGAAACCAGGTCTTCCAAGTCCTAGTAAAGCACTCAAATCATTCCACCACACTGGCCCTACTGACTGCTGTCCTATGGTCAGTCACAAATTCACTCTGGCCCCATTCAGACAACGCACTAAACCATGCTGCTTAACCACAAAATGAGTAATGCATTCCATTCCAAGGTAATGCATTCCATTAACCATTTTGTGGTTAAGCAGCAAGGTTTAGTGTGTTGTCTGAATGGGGCCACAGACGCTGTACAGGTCAAGATGTTTCTATACACGTGAAGGCAGCAAGTAGATGCAGGTGTGTGTTACAAATGCAGCTCGTCAAGAGGCAGCTGGACAACCATCTGTCAGGTATGCTTTAAGTTGGGTTCCTGCACTGAGCAGGGGGTTGGATTCAATAACCTTATAGCCCCTTCCAACTCTACTATTCTATGATGCTATGATTATAGATCCCCCCATTCTCTGTTAACCACTCCCATTTAGCAAGGCTTTGAGGCCAGATCTCTCCAATCCTAATCTGGCACTTTAACCACTATACTACAATGTGATTCTCTCACCCACCCCCAAGTCAAACATAAGTCTGTGCATTAATATTTGGGGGGTTTATCAGACAGTATTTTTTTATTAACCTCAAAATTTTGGATTCCTCTGTGCTTGGTACCACATGCTTGAGAATCTTCTTGATATAGCCTCTTAAATGCAAATTCCTCCTGCCTCCCCCTCCCCCACCGCTCCACACACATAAATGCTTTCCTGGAAAGATAAAATAAGAAGAAATTGATGCAATTCTGCATGTCTAGAATCAATGAGTGTTTTGCTTCAGAAGTCAATAAAAACTAGATTGTAGTAAACAAAAAACAAGGCAGTGCAAGTTATGGAATGCATTTGGATATAATGCTAAGCTACAGTTTAGTACAATGGGAAAAAACCTGGGTGAGCCCTTTCTGCACTCCTATCTCCATCTTCTCCTCTAACATGACTATGAATTGCAGATTAGAAACTTTCGCTTTTGTTTTCAACTTTCTGCAGTAACTTGCTTCATCCAAACCAAGAATTCTGGATAACATTAACTATAGTTAAGGGAAACAAGCTAAGATCATAAAACATGCTTTGATGTTACCCTAAACCATAATTAAGGTTAACCACAGTTTGTCTGCCTTTAGAAATAATAAGTAACCACTGTTAGAGATGAAAATGGAAGTAAATGTTTCTTGCTTCCTCCTTGCTGCTGTATCTTTAACAGTCAATTAGAAAAGGGAATTTCAGCAGGTGTCATTTGTATGCATGAAACACCTGGTGAAATTCCCCTCTTCATCACAACAGTTGAAATTGCAGTAGCCCTGTCCTCTTTTGTATCTGATCACACTAGGGCCGGATCTACACTACTGCTTTAAAGTGCTTTATAACAGTTTTATAGTGCTTTAAAGCAGTTAAAGCGCCTTATAACTGTTATAAAGCACTTTAAAGCAGTAGTGTGTGTTGGGTTATTGTGCCATAACTTTTCTCCTTCTGGAACTCTGTTTGTGCTCAGAAACAAACACACATCACGCAGGTCTTACACAGCAGAGCTGGTTTATTTCCTTCAGGCTTCTGTGCAGTTCAATTCAAATCAGTTCAGATCAGCACACTGAGGCATGCACAGAGAGCAGTGATCAGAGAGCAGTGATCAGAGAGCAGTGATCAGTTCCATTTTACAAAGTGAGAAACTATATACACATCTTACACAATTCTTATCTACATTACATACAGCTGTGATGAGGCTAACTTAGAATCTTGGCAAGGTTCCCAGAACAACCTCTATCTCAAGGTAATTGCTCACAGATAGTCTTTCTCTATTTAACCCTGAAATAGCCATACACACACAATTTTAATGACTAAGCAAGTATTTCTTTTCATATACTTAACAGTCCTCCTCTTGCGCATGTTGTTTAAATTGTGTTACAATCTGAGACCCAGCTTTAAAAGCATCTCTTTGTGTTTTACCATTGAACGTTCCACCTGTCCTTCCTCATTTTGTTTTACTTTGAATACCCATTTACTGTTAATGGCTTTACGACCTTCAGGTAAAGGTACTAGCTCCCACGTTTCATTTTTTTCCATTGCTCTGATTTCCTCTGACATTGCTTCATGCCAGCCCTGAGCTTCTGTAGGTTCCATTTCCTGAATTTCCTCAAATGAAGTAGGTTCATAGGCTATTAGTAAAGCTCTATAAGAAACCTGTTTGCTTTGGTATTCATCTGAATAACGAATTGGAGCTTTGCGTTCCCTTTCTGATCGTCTTGGCATAGTTACAGGCATAGTTTCCTCCTTTACAGTTTCTTCCCCCTCCCTCTCTTGCTGAGATTGTTCAGGAATTTCTTCTGTTTCTACAGCTTTCTGTTCTACAGGCAAACTTACATACTGTTTTGTTTCCTGCATTTGTTCATGAAAAACTACATCTCTGCTCACAATTACACTTTTGTGATATGGAGACCACAAACGATAGCCTTTTGTTTGTGTATCATATCCCAACAGTTTACATTCCAAACCTCTTTGAGCTAGTTTTCCTGGTCTGTTTTCTTTCTGAATATGAGCAAAACATTTACTTCCAAAAACCCTTATATGTGACACTCTAGGTTTTCTTTTGTAAAACATTTCATATGGAGTTTTTTCATGTACAGAGTGGTAAAGCCTGTTTAACAAATAATTTGAGGTGGACAAAGCTTCTGCCCAGAACAGGTTAGACAATCCTGACTCTTTCAATAGAGCTCTTAACATGTTCTGCAAGGTTCTGTTTTTCCTTTCTGCAACTCCATTTTGAAATGGTGAATATGGAGCAGTAAGGTTATGTTGTATACCCTCATCACTGAGGAATTTTTTAAATTGGTTGCTAAGAAATTCACCTCCCCGGTCCGTTCTTAGATTAGCTATAGGTTCTTTAAATCTATTTTTACTCCACTTAACAAACGCTTTGAACTTTCCAAAAGTTTCACTCTTCTGTTTTAACACATACACAAATCCAAATCTACTGTAATCATCAACAATAGACAAGAAAAATCTGTTTCCTCCTTGACTTGTCTCAAAAGGACCTGCAAGATCTGCATGAATTAATTCAAAAATTATTTTTGTTGTTCTCTCACTATGTTTTGGAATGTTTGACTTATGACACTTGGTTTCACTGCATACATTACATTCTACATAGTTAGAACATGGTTTGATTTTCACCCCTTCACACAATTCTGGAATCTTAGAAATTGTTTTATAGTTAGCATGACCAAACCTTTTATGAGTTAAATGGATACATTCTTGGTGTGGTTTGCAATTGGCTATTGTTTTTGTTGTGACTTTGCTGGCTACAACTTCATTTTTTGTACAAGTATTAATCACATACAAAGATTCTTTCATTATTCCCTGCACACACACCTTGTTTCCCTGTTTTATAGTACAATTTTCTTCAGTAAAACAAACCTCATACCCCATTTCTGTTAACTGAAACACACTTAGAAGGTTTGTTTCTAATTCTGGTACATATAAAACACTTTGTAGTTCAACTCCCAGACAATCAAAATATACATTACCCACACCACAAATCTGGATTTTTGTTCCATTTGCAAGGGTAACACACTTTTGCTCTGAAGTAGAAGTTTCCAAGGTTACAAATGAAAGTTTGTCGTTTGCCATACTTATTGAAGCCCCAGAGTCCAAAAACCAAGGATTCATTGTCTCTTTGATTCTTGCTAGAAGACACTTCTTTGTTGATTCAGCTTCATTCATGTTGTTTTCTTCTCTCCACTTTGCTGTCAACAGCTTTTTCTTCTTGTTGCAATCCCGCCTTAAGTGTTCTGTGGAACCACAGTTAAAGCATTTCCTTGCCTTTAATGCAGCCACCACATCAGAAGTTTTATGGCTTTGTTGAAATTCAGCCACAGGATGTTTAAGGCTCTGTTGTTTTGAAGCTTGTCTTCTTTCATAGGTTTCCAGTAGTTTTCCAGCTACATACTCGAGGGTTAAATTTTTCTCCTCTTGACTTTCCATCATGGTGACAACCGCGTCGTACGATGAATCAAGACTTGACAAAATCACATAGACTTGGTGTATAGTTGTAAACTCCATCCCTCGTGCCCTGAGTTGATTGAAGATTTCTCTCATGCTTTTCAAATGGTTTGACATAGACTCCCCTGGTTTCAGCTTCATTCCATACAGTTTCCGGGTTAGAATTATTTTACTGCCCGCTGTTTCTCTTTGATATACAGCTTGTAGCGCATTCCAGCACTCTTTTGATGTATTCAAAAACTGAATGAAGGAAATTTGAGAGTCTTCCACAGCTAATGCAATAACTGCCATTGCTTTTGCATCGTCCTTAAACCATTTAGCATTCTGTGGATCTGCTCTATCTGGTGGATCCTCTGTGACTACATACCACAGTTCAGCCTGAATCAGATACATTTGCATTTTGTAAGACCATAATGCATAGTTAGAGTCATTCAGCTTTTCCAACAATTGATGCAAACCAGACATATTAGCTCCTGCCATTTCCTCTGCTTTAGGAATTGGTATCTCACCGTCCTTCTGCTCAGAGTCCTCCTCAGAGTCAGCCGACTGAGATTTTTCCTCACTTTGCAGCACTGGCTTTAGCTTGATGTCTTCCTTCATCAACAGTTTTCTGTTTTAGCAGACTCCTGGTTCTGATACTGCACCGTTCCCATCAAGTTCTGGTTCTTCTGCCTGGGTTAGGCTGGCGTAGGCTTCCTGGACTGGACTGGGCCCATAACCTTTGTTGGGTTATTGTGCCATAACTTTTCTCCTTCTGGAACTCTGTTTGTGCTCAGAAACAAACACACATCACGCAGGTCTTACACAGCAGAGCTGGTTTATTTCCTTCAGGCTTCTGTGCAGTTCAATTCAAATCAGTTCAGATCAGCACACTGAGGCATGCACAGAGAGCAGTGATCAGAGAGCAGTGATCAGTAAGCAGTGATCAGTTCCATTTTACAAAGTGAGAAACTATATACACATCTTACACAATTCTTATCTACATTACATACAGCTGTGATGAGGCTAACTTAGAATCTTGGCAAGGTTCCCAGAACAACCTCTATCTCAAGGTAATTGCTCACAGATAGTCTTTCTCTATTTAACCCTGAAATAGCCATACACACACAATTTTAATGACTAAGCAAGTATTTCTTTTCATATACTTAACAGTGTGGATCCTGCCTAGGCAGGGCTCCTGCAGCTTTAGCTGTTGTGATGAAGAGGGAATTTTACCAGGTGCTGCATGCATACAAATAATACCTGCTGCAATTCCCCTTTGAATACAACTGTTAAAGATACAGGAGTCTTGTTCTCCTTTTCATATGGTCACCCTAATGCTTGGAAGAAGATGCAAATAAGCTATATGAATCAAAAGTTTGATTTGGGACCTAAGTTACAAGCATCCAAGGTCAGCTTAACTTTAGGAAAGGGTAAAAGGGATGAGAATAGGCATAGGGGTCATGTACCAAATAGGTTTAACCTCAGGATACACACAGATGACATTTTGGGGGAACTGTGGAGAAAACAAGATGTGTCCATGAAGTCATAAGCAAGAGGGTGGAGTGAACAAAAGGCTTCAATAGAGAGCAAATAAAAAGGGTCTCACTTAGGCCTTAGCTAGACCTAAGGATTATCCCAGGCAAATGGAGGGGTAATCCCTGCCTGCTCCCGGGATCCCCTGTGTGTCATTTGGATGCAAAAGGATGATCCTGGAACGATCCCAGGATATAGGCCTTGTCTAGCCATGGCCTTAGATTCAGAGGAAGGGACTTTGGGAGTTAGTCAACCCTATTATAACTAGTGCTATGTTGAAAATTTCTCCCACATTTTTTTTAACCATTCTATTGAATTTTATAGAAAAGGAATTGCTTTCAGAAGAAAATGCAAATGAGAAAACATTTCAGAGAAATTCTCGTGGGTTTGGTTAAGAGTTCTTGTGCTTACATTACTTATGAGATAGCTGAGGACTGTATATGAGTGTCCTGTTTTCCATTGTACAACCATCTCTACTGGCAGCCGGCAGCCCCTTGGCTTCCTGCACTTCCTGCTGAGGGGAAGACGTCATGAATGCATTCTTCAAATAGGGCGTTTTCAGAACAGGAATTGCAGGCAGCCTGGGAGACTGTAGAGCAATGGTGAGATGTTCACTAGAAAGAACCAAAATCACATAGGAAAAAGGAAGTAAGAAGCAGTTCTACAACTCATGCCAATGGTGAGCCTTACCTGTGAGAAATTGTTGGAGAAATTCTCCTCCCCCTGGAGAAATTTGGTAGATTATCCTCCCAATTTTAAGATCCCACTTATGCACAGCTCTAATTATAAGCTACCACTGAGCATAAGACAATATAGTTTCCATTTATGGCAATGGGCATATTAGCTTGCACAGGAATAAAGGCTAAGGCCTAATCTACACCAAGCAGGATATTGCAATATGAAAGTGGTATATAAAAGGCACGAGCCAAACCAAGTGGGATATAGCACTATGAAATGATATGAAAGCTGTACATGGTATGTGTCAATGGTCTCCAACAGTTGTCAGTGCACTTCAATACCGCTATAAAGCAGTGATGTGGCTCCTGCTTTTATATACTGCTTTCATAGTGCAATATCCTCCTTGGTGTAGATTCGGACAAAGACTATGACCCTGTTCAGATGACATGCTAAGCCAAGTTAAACATTTTGAACTAAACATTATAGCTTAGCATGTCATGTGAACCATTCCTCACCATGGTGGCTACACAACCACAGTTTAAACATGTTCACTTACCATTTGCTGTAAAAGGGTTAGCAGCCTAACCATGGTTTAAGTGTGTTGTCTGAACAGGCCCTATGGGTTCTTGTTTTCAATCCAGATTCTTGGAATGATTCTTCTGCTCCTTTTGAGAGCATCAAGGAGAGAAGGCAGTGTCTTCTGCCAGCAGAACCTCGTAAGTCCAATTCTTTTCTTCCTATTCCTGTGCTAAGTATGAAAGTAGGGTGACCATATGAAAAGGAGGACAGGGCTCCTGTATCTTTAACCATTGCATAGAAAAGGGGATTTCAGCAGGTGTCATTTGTATATATGGAGAACCTGATGAAATTTCCTCTTCATCACAACAGTTAAAGCTGCAGGAGCTATACTAGAGTGACCAGATTTAAAAGAGGGCAGGGCACCTGCAGCTTGAACTGTTGTAATGAAGAGGGAATTTCACCAGGTTCTCCATATATACAAATGACACCTGCTGAAATTCCCCTTTCAATGCAACTATTAAAGATACAGGAGCCCTGTCCTCACTTTCATATGGTCACCCTAATGAAAGGCTTGTGAATGTTCCTTTCTTTCATAAAAGCATTTCTGGTTCAATTTTAAATTATTAGCTGTGATGTCTCAGTGCATCTCAGCATCAAGATAACTCATCTCTTAGCCCAAACTGGTAACTTTAATTGACAAGGAGTGGGAACTTGTCATTAGCTGATAAGGGGTTGAAGAGGGGAAAATACTAATGCATTTTATTTCTCACATCCTGGTCTTACAACAGGGATGAGGAACCTTTTTCAGCCAAGGGCCAAATTGCCAAATGGAAAAGCTCTCAGGGGCCATATTCAATTTGTGGGTGAAGCCAAAAGAAGAGTGAATGACTATTACCATTTTCAGTCTACTCAAAAGTAAGCAGGACAAGGCTTCTGCATGTCTACTCACAGGTAAGCAGCAGCTCAATTCTGTGCAGCTGCTCCCCTGCCTGCAAATCACACACCTCAACATCTTTGCAACTGCTTGATTCTTTGCAACATATTTAAAACTGAATTGCCTTTCAGGGCCCTCTTAGAGACTTGTGGGTTCATCCATTGTACAATGATTGGTTATAACTGACCAGCAAGAATATAGCACCAAAGTGGCAACTGATATCAGCGAACCGTTGTTCCACGAAATGGCTCACTGAAACGTACTGCACAAGAGCACATTAGCTAGTTATTCAGTAGAAGTTGTTAGTTTCCTGTGCATTCCAATTACACAGCACCAGCTTTTACGATGCCAAAGAGGGCAGAAACGATTGACATGAAAATGTAGCAACTGCAGAATCACTTTTTTTTAATGGCCACCATAATGTTAGTGCAGAGGTAGTTTGCCACCTGACACTTTGCCTGCTGTCAATCGCCCTCCTGGAGTGCAAATGAATGACATGCATCATGTTCCCTTGCTAATTCTCCCTCCTACTAGTCTCTTTCCCCGTGTCAATATGAATACTGAAGGGAAGGCCCTGCTGTTTCTACAAGATCTTCAAAGCAGGCAGAGATGGCCTCTGCATCGTTTCCTCCCTCTTTCTCCAAACACTTCAAAGCCAAGCGAAGAAGCCAGGATAGCTTTTTGGTAGGCTTTCCAGATCTAGAAGGGGGTGGGGGAAGTGCTCCAAAGGGGCACTTTTCTCTGCCTCTCCCAGTGTTCAGATGCCTGGTGATGCTTCCGAATAATATCACAGCTTCCCCTTCCAGCTGCAGAATGTGCATTGCAGTAGCATCCATTATAAGGTAATTTGCTGTGTAATTACAATGCCAGTGGTTAATGTGGGGCTAGGTCTGGGGATACCTCAGTTTGACTCCTCACTCAGGTCTCATCTACACCAAGCAAGATATTCCACTATGAAATTGGTATGAAAGCAGTCTATAAAAGACAGGAGCCACACTATTGCTTTATAGTGGTACTGAAGTGCACTGACAACTGTTGGTTCCCATTGACACATATTACATACCGCTTTCATACCACTGGAGTGGAATAGGAATCCCCCAATACCACTCTCTGGGATCAGTCCCGCAAGTAGGAGCGGAACCACTGTAACACAGTGCCTCCTACTCCCTTCTCGCAGAGCCTATCCAGTAAGATACCATGATCAATGGTATCAAAAGCCACCGAGAGATCCAGGAAGATCAACAGGGTAGCTCTCCCCCTGTCTTTCACCCGGAGTAGGTCATCAGTCAGAACCACCAAGGCTGTTTCAGTGCCGTGCTCTGGCCTGAAATCAGACTGAAATGGGTCCAGATAATCTGTTTCTTCCACTGATTTTGGGCTAAACAGTGGCCATGGCTAGACCAGGCCTATATCCTGGGATCATCCCGGAGTCATCCCTGGCTGATCCCTGGATCCCCTGTGTGTCATTTACATGAACAGGGATGATCCTGGGACAATCCCAGGATAATGTCTCTTACAGGGTTGTTGTAAGGATGGAATGAAATGGGGAGAACAGTTCCTTAGAGAAAGAGCAATATATAATTATAACTAATCAATGGGCCGGTTCAGACAACATGCTAAGCCATGGTTAGGTCACTAATCTATTTGCAGCAAATGGTTAGTGTGCATGTTTAAACTGTGGTTATGTAGTCACCATGATTAGGAATGGTTCACATGACACCCTAAGCCATGGTTCACATATCACCCTAAGTCATGATGTTTAGCTCAAAATGTTTAACCACCGTGCCTTAGTGTGTCATCTGAACAGGGTCAAAATGTCATAGTATAACCACAGTAGCCTTCTATTTACAAATTCAAGGGTTAATTGTAGCAGAAATACAAACTTGGTTGTTCAGATAAATGAGTAAATTAGCATGAGCTTTGGTGGGTTGCTGCCTACTTCATCAGATGCTGTAAATGGATCCTATCTGTTTAACTGTCTTTTTAGACTCCACTTACAGCATCTGATGAAGTGGATTGTAACCCCTGAAAGCTCATGATAATCTATTAAACTATCTGAACTAAAACAGTTCATCTGTATCTGTGCTACATTTAATCCTTGAATTAATAGTAATGTGTTGGGGCAAAATATGCTTCCATTCACAACATGTTAGTCTCTAGCAGATAAATCCCAGATGTGTACATCTAAGCAGTGGTTCATTTGAAATGTTTTGTTTATCAGCAGAGTGGAAGTTTTGTAGGTGTGTGTGTGAGACTGAGAATTGTCCATGGTCTTGGGCTGATATAACAAAGCCCTTGTTCATATCGTCATCAGGGATGGCTTCATAACATCTTCATCATAGGACTCAATAACCTTCTGTCTGTCTATTAGGGGTGTGCAGAGAGGGTTTTCTCTGCCCTGAAATTTGGGGTGGAGCTCCATTGAGTGGTGTCTCCACTCCGATTTTTGAAGGGAATCCATCTCTCCGCACCACCGGATTACTCGTCACAAAACCGCTCCATTTTCAGATAACCACTTCATTATAGGCTATGTCAATTAACCCGCCATTTTTAAAGATAAAGAGATGAAACTTTGCATCATGATATCTCTTACAGGGTGATATAGACCTGCCAAGTTTGAAACAGATCCCTTCATCCTTTGATTATTATTTTTAGGAATTTTGTAATGTTTGACAGCCAGCTGTTCTATTAGCCTATGTCAATTAACAAAATGCTTACATCTCCAACATTTTTAAAGATAAAAAGATGCAACTTGGCATGATAGCTCTTAAGAAGGGCTTTAGGCATGCCAAGTTTGAAATAGATCCCTTCATCCTGTGAGTTTTAGATACATTTTTTTAAAAAAAATCCCCTCAAACCCACACACCTGTTTCTGCATTAATTCAGCCCTGTACATTTATGGAGGGAGCTTTTATCAGCTGTGCATCAGCAAAGTAAATGATAAAAGATCCCTCCATGAATGTGCAGGTTGGAATTAACACAGAATCAGGTGTGTGTGTGTGCATGTTTGTGTGAGTGTATGGAAGGGGGGAATGGTTTGAGGGTGATTTTTTTTAAAAAAAATAATCCTAAAAATCAAGGGATGACTGGATCTGCTACAAACTTGGCATTTCTATATCCCTCCTTAAGAGCTATTATGGTGCCAAGTTTCATTTCTTTATCTTTAAAATGATAGAGCTGTAAGCATTTTGGTTAATTCCATAACCTCGCGTTTATCCAAAAACAGGACAGAGATCTGAACGACCTTCGCTCTGCATCGCAGGTATTAAAAACATCCCCTAATGGCACCAAAGGTTCAGAGATCCATCAGATCATGGTCATACAGTCATACAGTCAGATTTTCGGTGCTGAGTGCACACCCTTAAAATTAATTTAACTTGATTAAAAGTAATTAAGGAAAATTGATTCAATTTAATCTTGTTAATTAGTTTATGTCCTATTATTTCAATCTAATGTATTTGATTTCTTTTGTTTGAATAATACCTTGCCCCACCAGTTCCCCACTGCAGTTTAATTTTTTCTTGACCTCCAGCATCAAATTAGTTTTCCACTCAGATTTTTTTCATAAACAGTGTACCCCTCTCATTCTCCTCTCAGCAACAGCAGCAGTAACAGCATAGATACTCAGAGGGTCATAGAACGTTTCCCCTCCACTGCCTGCAATAGCCAGTTAAATGAAGCAAGGCAGGAAAATTGCCAGCACTGCTATGCTGCATCATATCACATCATCTGTTTTATAGCACTGGATGTTAAGTGTGAGAAAGAGGAAGGGAAGGAGACATGTTTCGGAGGGAGAGGTGGGTAACAAATACTATTATTATTATTATTATTATTATTATTATTATTATTATTGTTGTTGTTGCTGCTTTCAGTGGAAGCTGCACATCTCCCATAGTACTGGTCAAAAAGATCCTTTAAAACACCTAGTGCAGATACCATACAACCAATTGAACAGGATACATTGTGTGATTTTTTCCCCCTTGAGTGGAGAACTGTGTTGCAAAATTTGGAAAAGTGCAAATTTCAGTACTAGCTCTCTTCTGGTTTGTTCTGTTGCAGTGTTTTGGCTCAGGAGTTGCAAGTTTGGTAAATTTACATAATAATTTGATGGGACAAATTTCTCGCCTACCCCTAGTTGCCACCATTGCAGCTCAGACGGTGGGAGACAAGTACTAGATGTTACCTGTGAGAAAGAGGAAGAGAAGGGGACGTATGGAGTTGCTGCTTTCACTGTCAGCTGCACATCTCCTGTAACATTAGGTATTGGTCATAGAGCTCCTTAGACAAACCTAGTGTAGACATCATACAACCAATGGAACTGGAGATACTGGGCCTGTTCAGATAACATGCTAAGCCATGGTTAGGCCATTAACCCTTTTGCAGCAAATGGTTAGTGAGCATGTTTAAACCATGGTTATGTAGCCACGACAGTTAGGAATGGTACACATACCACACTAAGGCCTTAGCTAGACCTAAGGTTTATCCTGGCATCGTCCCGGGGTCATTCCTGTTCATGTAAATGACACACAGGATATCCCAGGAGCAAGCAGGAACGACCCCAGGACGATCCCAGGATAAACCTTAGGTCTAGCCAAGACCTAAGTCATAGTTCACATGACATGCTAAGCCCTAATGTTTAGCTCAACATACTTAACCACCTTAGTTTAGCATGTCATCTGAACAGGGTCATTGGGTGAATTTCTTTTCTTGAGTGGAGAACTGTGCTGTAAAATTTGGAAAAGTGCAAATTTCAGTACATATAAACTTCTCCTGTTGACCTTCAAAGCTTTTCACGGTCTAGCTCCTGCCTATCTCTCCTCTCTCATCTCACACTATTGCCCCGCTCGTGCTCTTCGCTCCTCCGATGCCATGCTTCTTGCCCGCCCAAGGGTCTCTACTTCCCTTGCTCGGCTTCGTCCATTTTCCTCTGCTGCCCCTCATGCCTGGAATGCTCTTCCAGAACACTTGAGAACTACCAACTCAATCACAGCTTTTAAAACACAGCTAAAAACTTTTCTTTTCCCTATAGCTTTTAAACTTTGAGTTTGTTCTGACTCTATACTGTTAGCTTCACCCTTCCCGGTGCCTGTTTACACTTCCCTGTGCCTGTTTGCATTCTCTTTCCCTCCTTATTGTTTACTACAACTTTATTAGATTGTAAGCCTATGCGGCAGGGTCTTGCTATTTGCTGTGTTATCTGTACAGCACCGTGTACATCGATGGTGCTATATAAATAAATAATAATAATAATAATTGCTCTGTTGCAGTTTAATGGTTCAGGAGTTTGATGAGATGAATTTGATGGGACAAATTTCTCACCTACCCCAGTTGCCACCATGGCAGCTGAGATGGTGGTGCACCAGGAAAAGGGTCTCTGCTGGAGATCTCAGTGTACAGGCAGGCACATATGGAGACAAGTGGTTGCTCAGGTATCCCAGTCCCAAGTTGTATATGGCTTAAAATACCACTAATAGCACTTTGAATTGAGCCCTCAAACTTACCTGGGAGCCAGTTCAATTTGGCAAAGCATCATGTAATGTGATCATAATTTCCAGTTCTAGCTAACAACTTCACAGCCATATTCTGGACTAAGAGAAGTTTCCAAACCATCTTCAAATAAAGCCCTACGTATAGAAACATTTTGGTTGCCTAATCTGGAGGTTACCATGCTACAGATAGTATGCATCATTGTCAATATCATTCCACAAATTGATGTAACATTGCAAGGAAACAAGAAGGTCAAATTTCTTACCAGTCACAACTGGATCAGTTAAGCTAAACAGCAAATGGTGTATTTTCATACCGAGAATATAACAACATGATCACTGTAATTGCTCTCAGGGCAAAGGAAAGTTTTTGCCAATCAGTAAATTCTGTATTGGGTCAAAACCTTTTGCAAAACCTACTTGCTTCACTGCCTGGAAAATGAGCAGGTTTTGATTGGGGCATTTGCTGTGTATTGCAATGTGATTTTCCCTGTGGCTAAGTTCACAATGAATGCATACAATACTCGGGAATAGTCTCAAGTGCCATATTAAAAATTAATCCATTCTAGAATGAAATACAAAAAATATTGGCATTCTTAATTTATTTTAGGTCATATGAAGCTAAATCTAACTTTGCCATGTTGATACTTCACCATTTTGGAAGCTGGAAGATGCTGCATCATTACAACCATGTTGTTACCATAAGTGCGTCTAAAACATCTGTTAGATGGTACTGATTCTTCCATAAAAGAAGTGATGGCAGCCTCCTGAAAAGAAGCCATCTGAAAGATTGGTGGCCCAAGTGTAACATGTAGTCCCCAAAGAATAAAAATTTGGCTGAGGATTGTCTGCCCAGGTGCTGAGTTTCCAATAAAAATGCATTGTAGTCATGTTTTAAGAAAATGGAAATGAGGTATTTGCAAGAACATGAGAAAATGTCCCACAACCTTTCCAAATCAGTATGTATCAGCCCAAAATATATCCAAACAGATTTAAGAAGGGCAAGAGAGAGAGAGAGGTGGGGGGGAGAACCTATTTCAAAACACTGAGTACTCATTTTAGCTATTCATTCGTTGCACTTTTCAAATTACAATATTTTAATGTGCTCTTTCCTCCAAAGAAGAAGGCAGAAACTGATGCACATACACTTCTGTCAACTTCTGTCAACTTACAGAATAGAATATTCTACTATGAATTTGTACTTAATTATTTTTTTGCTTCCTATAAATTCTAGGGTGGACTTTCAGGCTATTGATGTCCATTACGTAATCATTGCAATTGCAAACAATAGCATTCTTGAAGGAGATTTTGAAACTACGGGGGTAGCTTCGAAGTGTTTGGACCGTGGAGAAGTCAAAGTTTTGATGTGGGTAGGCAATCCCAGCTAATGTCTAAAGAATGAAAACAGACAGTGGTGGCCCAAGACCTTGCACTGCCGGAGGTGACAGACAGACCCCTCCCATTCCATGTACAAAAGCCAACTAGACTGGCAAATGGATAATAATAATAATAATAATAATAATAATAATAATAATAATAATAATAGTTACCCGCCCCTCCCTCTGGATTGAGGTGGGGTACAACACAAATGTGAACACCATAAAATACATATAATTGATTAAAACATATAAAACTAATACATTATTAAAAGCAGCACATTATTAAAAGGCATCTTAAAATTCAACTGGGTAGGTGAATTTCAACTGGATAGTGAGACAGTAACCTCCACTGCCCCTGCCTGAAGGCAGTAGGCTAACTTAGGGGACACACAGAAGGCTGCATGGTTCCACAGGTCTCTCCTCCAACACCTTGCTGCCACCTCACAGCATCTGCCACCTGAACTGACTGCTTTACTCTGCCTAATGGTAGGGCTGGTCCTAAATACTGAATGGAGGTGGGAGGAGGTTGAAAAAAAAGGAAATTGCAATATAGATAGAAAAGAAGGTATTTATTGATTACATTTCTAATCTGCCCAATAACTAATGTTTTCTGGGTGGCTTGCAAAGATATATTGTTATGCACGTGTGTCCCATTGATAACTCCAGGACACCACACTGTAGTAACTCATTTATTAGGCAGACATGTTTTATTATTTATTTATTCATTGCGTTTCTATACTGCCCAATAGCTGAAGCTCCCTGGGCGGTTCACAAAAATTAAAACCATTCAAAGTATAAAAACAAAGGATTAAAAACATGATATAAAATAAAATATAAAACTTTAGGTGCTGAACAACAACAGCACAAAGTAAAAGCAAAGTTTGTTACAATACACCAAGGAAATACTGTGTATATTAGGTGTGGAATTAAGGGTATTAAAAGAAAGCATAAAACATTTCAGGAACAATATATCAAAGACAACTAAACACTGGCAAACTTTAATATAAGATTTTTGCCTTTGTCTCCCAAAGACTGAGGACCAAAACAGATACTACTCTAACTCTGTATCTAAGGGCTACATATTTATTTATTTATTACATTTTTATACCGCCCAATAGCGGAAGCTCTCTGGGCGGTTCACAAAAATTAAAACCATGATAAAACAACCAACAGGTTAAAAGCACAAATACAAAAAATACAGTATAAAAAGCACAACCAGGATAAAACCACACAGCAAAATTGATATAAGATTAACATACAGAGTTAAAACAGTAAAATTTAAATTTAAGTTAAAATTAAGTGTTAAAATACTGAGAGAATAAAAAGGTCTTCAGCTGGCGACGAAAGGAGTACAGTGTAGGCGCCAGGCGGACTTCTCTGGGGAGCTCATTCCACAGCCGGGGTGCCACAGTGGAATATTTGTTATTCTTTTTACTCTAGTGTAGGTGCAGGGAGCTCAATCCAGATCTTAAAAGACCTTATCCCCTATACTAGAGTTCTGATTCAAATTGGGGCTACTTTAGAGTAACACACACACAGATACACACTGCTTGAGGGCCTAAATTGTTCTGCACTTATAGACACAGGGTGCTTATGTTCACGCCAATTCTTTTCAGCCCCCACTGATTCCGTTGTGCTAGTGAGGGGGTCCACTGATCGTGTTGCACAGGTGGGACCCACTGCTTACACAAGGGAGATTTAGTGCTTCCTAGGGGAACCCAGAAAAGAACCGGAAATTCTCTGGAAGGAGGCAGGTTGGTGGAACTCCGTGATGCAAGTTCTGCTGACCTGCCTTCTTCTAGAAACAAGCGTTTTACTCATTTTAGATTGCCCCAGAAGTGCTAAGTTAACTTGTGGAAGTGGGGCAGGGGGAGAGGGGAAAGAGAATCTGCCCAGAGAATCTGCCCAGAGACATCAAAAGCACACTTCCTCTCTCATCTGACTCTATTGCCCCGCTCGTGCTCTTCGCTTCTCTGATGCCATGTTTCTCGCCTGCCCAAGGGTCTCTACTTCCCTTGCTCGGCTTCGCCCATTTTCTTCTGCTGCCCCTTATGCCTGGAACGCTCTTCCAGAACATTTGAGAACTACAAGTTCAACCGCAGCTTTTAAAGCTCAGCTAAAACTTTTCTTTTTCCTAAAGCTTTTAAAACTTGATCTTGTTCTGACTTTATACTGTTAGTTTTACCCTACCCAGTGCCTGTTTACCCTACCCTGTGCCTGTTTGCTTTCTCTTCCCCTCCTTATTGTTTTACTTTGATTTTATTAGAATGTAAGCCTATGAGGCAGGGTCTTGCTATTTACTGTTTTACTCTGTACAGCACCATGTACATTGATGGTGCTATATAAATAAATAAATAAATAAATAAATAAATAAATAAATAAATAATAATAGAGGCTTGACACAGAACATACACAACAATCCTCTCTGCTTAATGACCACACCCAGGACATTTAACAAGACAATCCCTCCACTGGCTTCCTATCTCTTATAGAATCCAATACAAACTTCTTCTTCTTATTTTTAAAGCCTGTCATGATCTGGCTCCTCCCTACCTTTCGTCCCTTATTTCACTTCATCCTCCTGCTTCACTTCATCCTCCACTCCAATAACACCATGTCTCTTACCTACCCAAGAGTTTCCACTTCTCTCGCTCGTCTTCGCCCGTTCTCGCTCACTTCCCCCTATGCCTGGAATTCTCTTCCAGTGCATTTGTGGACCACAACATCCATTTCTGTTTTTAAATCTCGCTTGAAAACATTTCTTTTCTTGAAAGCTTTTTTAACCATAGCGTGGTCATACTAGTCTATATTTAGTTTTAATGTCCCTACCCCTATTGGTTTTTCCCCTCCCTCCCCTGTCTGTTATGGTGATTTTAGATTGTAAACCATATGGCAGATTGTCTTGTTTTGTTTTATTCTGTACAGCGCCATGAAAATTGATAACAACATTTAACAATGATAACTAAGGAACTTCTTTGTGGTATTTCTTTATTAACAGATCTGTTAGTTCCATTAAGAATTAGCCTGTCAGGTGGTTTCCTCACTCAAACATGAGAACTTCTTTTAGATTCTGGAATAGATCTCTCAGGTGATGATGTTGGTGATATATTAAATGTCAGTTCGGTCTCTAGGCCACATGTGAGATCTACCAAATCTGGTACAGCTAGTGCCAAACAGTTCTCTGAAGAAAATGATTCTCATATCTGCTTAATGTGGCAATGCCAGGTTACATCAGGTGTGACAGTGACTTCATCAGAATAAGGGCTTCTTATAGCTTCAATAGTTCATGGGATACATTGTTTTCATTTCCTCGCTATGCTTGAACAAGGACAGATTGACCTATTCGTACTTGTCTAAGTGAAGAGCAGTCCTGGTGCTTTATTTGATCAATTTGCTTGTTGAGAATATCCCTACAGAAGTCAGGTTTTAACAGATCCAATCAGGATGTGAGATTGTGTCCCAAAAACAAGCTGAGAGGTGTCTCTCCTTTCCATGTTCATTACCCCTGATGGAGTCCACAAATAATGAGAAGCCACTGTGAGTTCAATTTCCCTGAAGCGCTTCTTGTTGCAGAGCTAGTCACCATTTTGAGAATTCAAGCTGTGACAGGATACACCACAGCTTATTGTTACATGCAAACCCAGTGACGTTAGGGTGGTGTTACCATGCCATACACAACCCTAAAACAGGCCATGGGTTCTGGGTGGCTTGTTAACCAAGGCCTCATGGGCCAGAATTGGTTCCCCACTACCGAGCAAGAGTTTTCCAATTAGGGATGGATGATTCTATCTGTTTTGCTTTTTCTAGCATTCATATGAAGGAATTTCAGAAGTTTTGATAAGTTCTTTTTTTAAAAAAAAAATCACCTATCCCTATTTGAGACTGCTTAAAGAGGTGTACAAAATGATGTATCATGTTCAGAATGTGGATAGGGAAACATTTTTCTATCTCTATAATAATACCAAAACCCAGTGTCACCCAATGAAGCTGATTGGTGGGAGATTTGAGACAGATAAATAGAAGTCCTTTCTCACACAGCGCATAGTCACACAGTGGAATTCACTACCATAAGACATGGTGATGGTCACCAATTTGGATGGCTTTAAAAGTGGGCTAGACAAATTACTGGAGGATAATGCTATTGATGGCTACTTGTTCTGATGGCTAAATGCTACCTCCAGTATCAGAAGCAGTAAGTCTAAGTACATCAGTTGCTGGGGAGCATGGGCAGGAAGGTGCTGCTGTACTCCTGTCATACTTGTGGGTTCCTGGTCACAGCTGGTCAGCCACTGTGTGAACAGAATTCTGAACTAAGTGGATCCTTGGTCTGATTCAGCATGGCTCTTCTTATGTTCTTAAAGAAATCCCATAATTACTATAATTTTGCATAATGACTACCAATGTGAATTTCCCCCCAAACACAAAGAGCTTTCAAAATGTTTTTCTGTGCAAGATGTGTTGGTAGGGAAGAGAAGCAAGATTTTTGACTTGCACAGTAATTGCACCAAATTTTCTAGACAAGACAGAGTCACTATCTGGACATACCCAGGAGCATTCACAAGAACAATTCATTAGAGCAAAATAATTGGAAATAGCAATTTGTGTTGACTTACCTACATAAAGATAGTTGTGTACGACCGTTAGAGAAATGGTTCCCTAAAGGGTAGACACTGAAACCAGAGAGAAGCAAAATAAGAGGTAGACTCCTGTGGAGCAATTCCAATTCATTATCAGAACCCATCTGCTATGTATAACTGCACACATTAAAGAACAACATCTTTTCTAGTTGCTGTTACCTGCCATCAAGATCACTTCATGAAAGCTTATGATTAAGGATGTTTTCAAAAATCCCCCAAATTTCTCCCCAAGTTTGGAACTATTTTTGAAATGAAACCTATGCAGAAGGTTTTCTCCAGTGACATGTGTTTTATTTTGCTTTTCATTTTCTGAATTTTATGCTGTGGTTTACATGCATACATATACCCCTGCCCCCCCAAGAGAAAGTATTAATAATATTGGACTTAGATGTTTTGGGAAATGAGATGCAAAAATGATGACACTGGTAGGTTGATATTAGAACTGTGCAAGATTTGGATTTGGAATTCCGAAGCATGGTGGCCATTTTGTGTAGAATGAGCCCAGATTTGGATTCAGATTTGATATTCCAAAGCATTGTGGACATTTTGTATAGAATCCACCATTTTGTGCACAGCCCTAGTGTGAGGAGAGGAAAGGCTCCTACAGACACAGGTCCACAGCTTGGGTGTACTTCTGGATTCCGGTCTGTTTCAGGGCACAATTCAAAGTACTGGTTATGACCTATAAAGCCCTATATGGCTCAGGTCAAGGTTATCTGAAGACAGTATTCTCCCATATGAGCCTGTCTGTGCTTTGAGATCCTCTGGGGAAGCTCTTCTTTCAGTCCCACTATCTTCACAAGCGCACTTGGTGGGAACATGGGAGAGGGTGTTCTCGGTGGCTGCTCCAGTGCTCTGGAACTCTCTTCCCGGGGAAGCTAGACTGGCTCCCTCCTTGATGGGCTTTTGGAAGCAGGAAAAAACTTCTTCATTGTTATTTATTATGGTCAAAGACCAGCAAAATCAACACCAGAACATACAAAGGATAGATAAAAAGTGACATAAAAACAAAATACAGCTTGGTGAGTTGCTTCTCTCAGAAGGATTGCAATATTATTTTTCTAATTTGCATTAAGGTCATGAGAAACCTAGGCCACAGCTAGACCTAAGGTTTATCCCTGGATCATCCAGGGGTCAAACCTGTTCATCTAGGTGACACACAGGGGATCCAGTGCTCAGGCAGGGGCGAACCCTGGATGATCCCAAGATATACCTTAGGTCTAGCTGAGGCCTTAGAGACCCTTTCAGTAATATGGGAGGACACATCCCTTAAACAGATTAATACCAACGTTGTGGGGCTATATCCAGAAAAGGCTGTTAATAAAGGAAAGATTAACTTTTTTCTGCATTCCTCATACATGTTACAATGCAAAACAACATGTTCAACAGATTCTATTGCTCCAGAACCACAGGGACATATCCGTTCATTAACCAGGATCTTCCTAAATCGTCCTTCTAGTAATGCTGATGGCAACACATTAAAGTGAGCAAGGGTAAATGCTCTCCTATACTTGGGATTGGTTAAAGCATACAGATAAAGCATACAGATATGAAGCTGCAGTGAGCCCATAGTTATTAAAATTATTGTAGAGCAGTGGAGAGCAAGATTTGTTAGCAGCAGTTCTTCTAGATCTATTAGTCTTTGAACAAAAAGAGATTGGGCCTTCTGGAGCCCATAGTTGGCTACATTTTCCAAAGAAGAAGCCCAGCCTAAGTAGCTTCTTCTCCATCTCTCTTATCCAATGAGTGACAGAGGAATCTGAGAGCAGTAAAAAGAGATAGCTACCAGGAGATGCAAGGAAGTGTAGCCATAGCCACCATTTAAAGGCCTCTATCCATGCCTTGCATTCAACTGATCTAATACCCACTTCCAGATAAATAGCCATGTTCCCCACACAGGAAGGGAGGCCCAGTAGTTTTCTAAGAAATACAGATTGGACTCTTTCAATTTGGGCATTAAATCCCAGTATCCAAATAGGAATACCATAAGTAAATTGGGCCAGAGTCTTAGATTTGTAAATTTGAATTGCAGAAGGGAACAAAACTTCTTTGTTCTGGCAGACCTTTGGCGAATAATCTGGGCCTCCATCTACATTAAGGTCTTGTAAAATTGTCGTGTGTTTTAGACATTTAATGTTTTAATATTGTAATTTTTAAAATTTTATTTTATTTATTTATTGTACATTTCCTTTCCTAAGTTTAAAATGTATATGTTTTAAATTTTGTAAGGCTGCTTCGAGGCCCAGTATTGGGCAAAAGGTGGGATATTATTATTATTATTATTATTATTATTATTATTATTATTATTATTATTATTATTAGGATGCATAATAATAATAATAATAATAATAATAATAATAATAATAATAATAATAATACAACTTCCAGCATGCTTTGCAGCCAATCAGAGAGCAGCATCACTGTTGGCAATAATGGACTAAGCCTTTGTGGACTGAGTGGTGATGTGGCATTTAGAGAAGAAGGGGCTAAGCCTTTTTAGGTTGACAGAGTGAGGCGAGGTGACCCTGGAGAGCCCCTGTGCCACAGCTGCTTTGTTGTGACAGGTGGAAAATACTGTTTAGAGTTTAAAGCACTGAATTTGCTTTAAACCATTGAAATGGTAATGGTTTAAATTGTGAACTGCGTTTGCTGCCATCACAGCAAAGCAAGAGCACAAGTGGTGTCCTCTGGGGACACCTCACCCATGATGGGCCCTTCCTCAGAGCAAAAAATTGAGTGGCAAGATGACCCTGGAAATCCTCTGGTTGAGAGCTGTTACTGGTGTAAGTCCCATTCTTCCCCACCCTCCCAACACAAACAGACCTAAAAACAACAACACTTTAGTACAAATCAATAATCTGGTAGCCTCCTGTGTGGATTATTGTAATGCATAGTACATGGGGCTGTCACTGAAGATAGGCTGGGAACTACTGATTGAAGTGAATGTGGCAATCAGAGTAGGTTCAGGCATTCTGAACATATTACACCAGTCAATCTCCAAAATGGGCTCAGCACTTTGGATAGTTCCTCTTGAGTTCCAGCTGGTTCTGATTGAAACCCAGAATTGATTCACAGCCCCACCAAAATCAGAACCACCAGCCTTCACTGACAGCAGTTCTTCTCTGCCTTCGTTGGCTTCTTATCCATTTCCAGGCCAAATTCAAGAAGCTGGTTTTGACCTATGAAGCCATCTACAGGACCCAATGGAGCTTCTCCACCCACATGTACCTACCTGCACATTAAGATCACCAATGGAGGTCCTTCTTGAAGCCCTTCCTCAATCAAAATCTCATAGGGTAGCTGTAAAACAGAGGACTTTCTCTGTTGTGACCCCCAGTTATGAAATGCTGTCCCCAAAGAGGCCCACCTGGCACCTACACTGGTATCTTTTTTGTGCCAGGTAAATACTTTTTTTAAAAAAAAATATTCTCCCAAGCTAGTCAAGATTTCACTGTTTTATCGTTTGCAATATTTCAATTCAGTTGACATAACTGAAGCATTACTACAAATCTTAGACACTTTTTATATTAGTGTTTGAATCCTATATGATTGCTCTCATCCCTATGGCATGAATAGATATGAGTAGAATTTTTTGTGATGCATTTTAGTTGCTGATTTTAGAGAGAGGGGGAGGGAAGGAGAGAGAATATGTTTGTGTGGGTGTGTATACGCAAGCGCATACACACACACACACACACAGTACATATATGCTTTCATTTAATTATTTATTTTTATATTTGCATTTTGTTTTCAGAGAACAATCCTATGTCCCTTAGAGAGCATCTCAGGGTGCATAGGATATTTCAGATTCTTGGATTGGGGTCAGAGACAGCACTCCTACCTCAGGTCTAGGAATCTGGCTCCTCACCCCCTTCACTTCCCCCTCACAGCCAGCATGGAGAGAACTGGGCCAGCAGACTTCCTGAGGTCACAAAAGTGACCTTGGAGTGTGGCTAAATGGGGTGTTTCTGTGGGCAGAGAGGGGACTGGAGAGGTGGGCTTACACAAGCCCTCTCCTGTCTCCTTCCCTCCTGCTCCAAGATAACCAAGCTAGATGAGTGAAAAAGCTCCTCCATCTAAAATGCAGAGTTGGAGGTGTGGCAGAAGTTACAACTGCCTCCGCTTCACCAACCACTCTGCACCGGATGCTTGTAAGCCTCCAAGTGCAGAGGCTTACGAGCATCAAGGGCAGATCTCATAGGATTGCATCCTTATTGTATTGAACACTGCCCAGAAATCTTTGGTTACTGGGCAGTTTAAATTAGTGCAGGGCCACAAATTTCGGCCATTCCATTTTTGGCATTTCATGGGGGTGGGTGGGAGGAAAATGAAAACTCAGGTGAAAGAGACTGGGAGAGGTGAGAATTTCAGAGAATTTTCTCCTTGAGGAACAGACAGGGTTTACAGGGGTCTTCTTTCTTTTTATTTTTTTTCAAAGCACTCCCAGAATTTTCAGGAGCCCAGGAGTTCTTCCTGAGTGCTTATTCGAGAGGGTGAGGTCACATGGTCTCCAATAGGCATTCACTAAGAACTGCTGGGCTCCCCAAAATTCTGAGGGAAGGAGGGGTATTTTTTTTTGAAAAAAACAAACCCTGAAAAATTGGAAGAAACCTCTTCAGCAACTGGCTACACTTAAAAAAGGTATGTGGAAACCCTGGCCCTATTCCCAAGAAGAAAATCCTCCAAATTCCCTCCTCCTTGTGAAAGAGGCAGAAAAACACTGCCTCTTTCACAGGGAGAAAGAAAGTTCCCCAAAATAGGGGGCAGGATTTGGTCCAGCACTAGTTTAAATGCACAATCAATCAATCAATTTGTGTGCATTTTATCTACTGTTTATCACTCTTAGGACATCTATTAAAAATATTAAACAGATAATAAGTAATCATAACACCCATGATCCTTTTAGTGGGAAATGCTGGAAATTGACCCTTGGTACCTTCTCTAGGCAGAGCACATGCTGTTGCATGATCTACAGAGGATCAGAGGAACAAGTGAGCCACTGTAACATACGCTAGTGGGGCAATCATCATCAACACTGTCATCATTATCACCATCATCGGCTGGAAATAGAACCTATAGTATCTATGTTAGTCCCAGTAAGCAAGGGAAACTCCACCTGGGTGGCTCCGAATGGGCCATTCCGAACAATATGGGTGGGAATTCTGCTTCGAAGTGTGGTAAGAGAAGCTTAGGCAGAGTTCTGTGGGAGAACAATCCAACACCCTGGCAGCCATCAGCAGAAGCTCAGCCAGCTCGCAGCTAGGAAAACATGCCTTATCCACAGGTTATAGCATAAACACAGATGCAGCGAAATGAGTCACCAGAGGGAAACAAAAATTCAAATTGGACGCAAATGAAGCTTTGTGCACATGCATGACAAGGAATCCATTGAGCAAAACTAATTTTATGCCAGTACCGGGATGGCTTACTTGCATGTTGAAAAGGAAAATGAGCCCTGGCTGGAGGAACTGTTGTATAGGTAAATAAATCCCTGGGTTCTTTCCCCAATGGATCCATTTTAAAGGTGCTCAGGATACTCACACCTGACTAGCAAAATGTGGCTCTGCCTTTAACAGTGGTTTGATCTGCAGAAATCAGCAGTCACAAGCCACAGATTCACTCTTCACCAATATCCCAGTTCTGCATTATGAAAATGCAATAAGTTTCTTAGGGAAAATGGACAATAACCAGAAACAAATTGGAAGAAGGAAACTTCATGACAGAGTTACCTAATGCTTCCCAGTCTCTGGATTTCTTTCGATAAAACAAGATGCAATAAATGTGTCCATTTGAATGTAATCCATGCTTATTAGCCCATTCTTCTCTATGATGGGCCCAGATTCCCAGCAGCCTCTTGCAATATCCCTAAATCATAGAATCACGGACTAGTAGAGTTGGAAGGGGCCTATAAGGCCATTGAGTCCAACCCCCTGCTCAGTGCAGGAATCCACCTTAAAGCATCCCTGACAGATGGCTGTCCTGCTGCCTCCTGAATGCCCCTAGGGTGAGAGAACCCACAACCTCCCTAGGTCATTGACTCCACCCCCTCTCAGACTCCCATGGCATCCCTGTTTGAACCTACAGTGTTCAGCACTAACAGAAACCTATTTCACAGTAATGCCGGCTATGTTCTTAAGTTCCTATGACAGTAATACATATATATGCCAGCATACAACATTGAATAAAGTCGAAGAGCAGCAGGACCACTACATGGTGCAGTATTAACCACATAGTTTCAAACATAGTTATGCCACAGAAATAATCACAAATAAAGGACATTCTTACTTTAAAAAAATACTATTTTGTAAGTTAGAAATCACGCTACCAGAAGCAGTATATTTAACAGCATTCTTTCCTGAACACAAAGAAAAAAGAAATTGCAGAAGAACAGGCAGGAGTGTTGAAAATGGACCGTCTCACACCAATAAGTCTTCCTGTTGAAGGCTCAATGTCACCTCGGAGCATGCTTACATGTTTCATGTGCACAGGCAAAGAAACTAGTAGCTAACCTTTAATGCTTTCTCTGGCTGCTGATGACACAAAGTTTGGAAGCATCTAATGAGAATCACTCATATGCTTCTTCAACCAGAGGTTAGGGGAAGAAAACAATTTCACCTAAGGACACTTCTGTACAAACACATCAAGAGTGCCTCCAGCAGATTTTATCCACTGCTAAAGGGAGGTGTCATACTCCAGTTAGTGACTTTATAGTGACAATCATACAATATCCATTTTGTAAGGTTACAGATGTGGACAGAAGAGTGTTGCTCTGAAGGATCCATAAGAAATTCCTTGCTAGGATCTGAAAACGGTACGTGTAATCTAGCATTCTTTATCCTGGGCTAAAAATTTCTCTCTGACCCAAATGCAGCAATTGATGAGGCATGGATATAAAAGCAAAATTAAGGGCTGGGGAAGCAGGATAAAAATGAAGGGAAGGGAAGATGATATCTCAAGGGTGAAATAAAATTATCGCAGAGCACACTAGAAAACACAGTGTTGTCACTTTTTTTTGGTGCCCCAAAGTAGGAATATATTCCGAATGGACCAAAGAAACTCAATCATTTTTGTGTACCATTGAGATTTCACGTCTTCTTTCCCCATAGTTTATAGTGCCTTCCTCCCTCTGGTTTCAAAGCAAAATCGAGCCAGTGATGAAAGGAAATTTCCTTGAGGCACAAATCCAACTCACCCGACATGATCATGCCTCTAAGTGGAACAGCCCTTAATGCCTTCTTCGTGTCAAAGTCCAACGTATTTATGTTTCAAGCCTTGCTGCATTTCTCTAGGGAAACTAGAAAAAAGGAATCATATAGTTGCAACAAGCAAGGGGACAGTGGGACAGCTGAGGTGGGTGAGTTGGAGAAGTGAAGTTCACAGGCCGAGATACATTGTGTAGGAGGAACTTTTAGCTGGTCTTTTTGAGAGGTTCTGAACATAGGCACAGGTTCCTGCTATACCTTGTAACAGTACTCCTTAAATTCCCCACTACAGTAGGTGTAAAGAAGATCTGGAGATGGACACCCAGAATGATTGACTTCATTCAGACTCACAAGCACAATGAAAATGATGTAACTTTAAAAGCATTAATTAAAACAATTTAAGAAAGTGAAAGTCAAGCACACAAAACTTCATTCAGCAAAGCAAATTAAAAGAACATACAAGTCTGGCAGATTTGGAGAACAAGACAAACATAGACAAACACAAACAAAGACAGACAAAGACAGACTCTGTGAAGGAGCTCCTCTCCACAAAGGGACTCCCAACTCTCCCAGGCAAGACAAAGCCATGCCTGAAGGAAAGGGGAGACATCTTATCCCTGTGTGCTCAGCCTTAAATGCCCAGTTTGACATAATCAATTCCTCCTATTGACAACTTTTAAAGTCCTAAAACCATTGGACCACCTCATAATTTAGACCATCCTCTCCTGAAAACTTCCTCCACTTTCTGACATTTGTTCATGGCAATGAAAGCTCAAGTTCTCTGCTCTTGTGGTTATTTGTCTCTTATGGATATGAGGATCTTTCTAACCACAACCTCACCTGTCCTTAACCCTGGACCCTTCCCCTAGTTACAGTTAGTACATGTCACAAGTTCATATGACTAATGTCTTTTGAGCAATACAAAGTTGCAAGTCCCCATGAGTAATGCCTTTGAACAATATCAAATCATATTTCCAAAGCATTTTAACCAAACAAAATAATCTAACCCTGATACAGTGTTCTATGTGTGTATGCCTACTACTCCCCTTAATATTAAAGCACTACCCTATCACTTGTAAACCCATTCAAACCCATGCTATGACCCCAAAGCTTCTTTCTCGATGCTATGCCAACAAACTTTTATAACCCCAATCTTAGAGATATTTAGTGAAATTTCAAATGAATAAATGATCTTACAATTGGGATGTGAGAGTAGAGGGACAATGCAGGCAACAATTTTAATGGCAAGATGGACCAAGGACCTTGTGCTTCTAATTATTACATCACAGCAGTGTGATAAGCCAGGGTTATTTTCAGTGATTATGCGATATGTTTCTGCAGCCTGTCCCTCCTTCTCTCTGTTTCTCCCATGGACAAAGGCGATAGATTGATTATATTTCCATCACTAGAGCAGATAACACTTTGCAGCACAACATCTCCATGACATATTTGTTCTATCCAAAGGAAAATACAATGTGCAATGTCGTTTTTGGGCTGCCCTGTAGGGTCGTTTTGTTTTAATATTTACATTGTTTATGTGTTCCTATCGTCAAGAGGAAAGGAGTTAACTGCATTTGCCTATCTCACAGAGCAGTTGTAAGGCTAAATTGATGTTTGTTAATAAAGGGCTTGGAGTTCCTCAGATGAGGCATAGTAATAAAAGAACAGTGTTAAGGGACGCATGTTCAAAAGCAGGTTGCTCACTTGTGGTGTGTATTGAAGTCATAAGTGCGAATGGTGTTCCCCAATCTGCTACTAGGACTTGACTTCCAAATTGAAGAGTCCATGTTCCAAGTCATGGTAGGAGGCATCGGTGAACAGCTGGGTCCATTCACTTCAGCAGCTGTTCAGCAACTTGTCCCACTAGCCTCCTGAGATAACACTGGGGAAAGTGAAGATTAGCTTTGTGATCTCTGTTGTGTAATATAAGTACCTGTACCTTTAAAGGAGATTGCAACTGTTTCACTTATTGCTCCTGGCTGAAGGGACTTCTCTTCCATCCTCTACTTCCCTACCCCATGAAACATATGGTAGAGATAATTGTTTTGCATACTTTGGCCATTACATCAAATCTTTTTCTGCATTCATGAGGTCTAGAACATTGCTTGATTAAAAAAAAAAAGCTGTGATTTCTCAGGATGAGGCAGGCCCTTGTGGAATGCACAGAATTGTCCCAGAAGCAAAGAGAGAAGACTGTGTGTTGCCTGCCCTTTCCGTAAGGATCATCTTTTATTCTGGGCATAATTAAGATTTTGAAAACCATTTTTTTAAATCTCAGAATGTTTTGAATCTGCAGCAAGCCCAGCTGGTTACTTATTTGCCAACTATGTTTAAAAACACATTAGAGGTTAAATCTAATTTCCTAATTTCAATAATATGTGCAAATGGTTTTGTTGCTGCCAAAAAGATATAGTGTGCTATAAAAGCTAGCAACCTTCTCTCTCTCTCTCTCTCTCTCTCTCTCTCTCTCTCTCTCTCTCTCTCACACACACACACACACACACACACACACACACACCTCAGTACATAGATATTATAACCAGTGTAGGGATGGAGGGCATATCTACTGTCTATACGCTGCTGTGAGGCTTTCCTATATAAGATGCTATACAAATATTGTAAAATGTATTTATATTGTTCGATGTTCTCTCAAAGTTAATAATTTTGTAACAGAACTGGATATTGTTCAAACAGAAGAAAAGTAGACATAGAAGAGGTAAGTGCTCAAAGCCTTGTGCCTGGATAGATGAACCTGTTAGTGCTGTGTTTCTGTCACATTCATTAAAAATAATAATCAAGCTCTCTCTGTCCCATTTATGAATACATTTTCAAATTTTGTAAGTTCTTATTGAAAGCAAATCAAATCAAATTCTCACCCATTTGCATTGGCCAAATTCAGTAGCTACAGCTATTTCCAGCACAAAGACAACCAAGTTGTACCTATGCTCTGTGGCTGTTAAATATGAAGAGGCTGTCAGGAAAGTAAAAGGTAACAACACTAATTTGGCACCACAAAATTGGTGGAAACACAGGGATTTAAAGCCAGATAGAAGCACTGAAAGCCTTCTGCCTGGTTAATAAATCTTACAGGTTCACACTCTCACAAATTTAGATTTTTAAAATCTCATTTCTATCCTATTTATGAAGAAATTACATTTTTTTGGTAAATTTTAACCAAAACACCCAATCTGAACAAAATTGTCAACCCATCCCTTCGTCTCCTTATCCATGTGGTAAAGAATTTTATATGCTGCACAACAAATCCCAAATACATCGTTGCAATAGAAGCACACTTCATAGTACTTGGTAAAAAGTTTCCTTTCCAGATGTTGTCCAGAGCAGGGGTCTTAGACTTCATTGCAGTTAGCTTCTGCAGGTCAGTATACAAAGGGTATCAGCTTCCCCCTGTTAATTGGGACAAGCTGGCATAATTTGAAACCTGCCCACCCAATAGCCATTAGGACTTTGCAGAGCAGCTCTGCTCTGCTCCAAAATTCAGAGTGGAGCTGTGATGAGGTGATTCTTCACTCTGATTTTCGAAGCAGCTCTGTCTCTCCACACCATCAAAACTTTTTTAAAAAAAATCTTAAAACTCAAGGGATGAACAGATCAGATTCAAACTTAGCATGGCTAAAGCCCTATGTAAGATATACCATGGTGCCAAGTTTCATCTCTAGCTTTAAAAATGATGGAGCACTAAGCATTTTTGTTAATTCCCATAGACTATAATAGAGTGGTTATCCAAAAACCGCCCAGAGAGCTGTGAACCACCCAGAGAGCTTCGGCTATTGGGCGATATAAAAATGTAATAAATAAATAAATAAATAAATAAATAAATAAATCAGAATGAAGCTGCAATTGGGCACATCTCCACTCCACCACTATCCAACAATTTTGGAGCTCTGACAGATCCAACAGACCTTCAGATTTTTGGAGCAGAGCGCACACCCCTAATAGCCATGTGGATTCACCAAAAGCTTCATACAGTTCTGTTGTTCTTGTTTTATTTCCCAGGGCTTCCAAAACATGGATGGTTATCAACTATCTGGCAAGTCACAAGATATGACTGGAGGGCAGTAATTGGTTTGGTGGGTCACAAGTTGTGCAGGCAGCAGCCTGAACTAAGATGAAACAAAGACAATTCATATGCGTCTTATTTTGATAGATCAGGTGTTAGCAACATGTGGCTTGAAGAAATCCCGTGTATACAACTGCTGTTCTGTAATATTTACTTTGTGTGGCCTCGGTGAGGCTATAATGCATCTGAGTAGGCCTGAGGTTTTGCTTTGTTACTATTAAAGGGCTGTGTAGTAGTTGCTTAGTAATGCTCTGAACTGGGAGAGAGAGACAATCACTTTGAATACTGTTAGATTGGGCCTGGATTAAGTAAATTCTAGGTAGGACTTAGGGTGACCATATGAAAAGGAGGACAGGGCTCCTGTATCTTTACCAATTGTAGAGAAAAGGAAATTTCAGCAGGTGTAATTTGTATACATGCAGCACCTGGTAAAATTCCCTCTTCCTCACAACAGTTAAAGGTGTAAGAGCCCCACCCTCTTTTGTATCTGGTCAAAAGGGCAGGACTCCTGCAGCTTTAACTGTTGTGATGAAGAGAGAATTTCACCAGGTGCTGCATGCATACAAGTGACACCTGCTGAAATTCCCCTTTTCAGTACAGCTGTTAAAGATACTGGAGCCCTGTCCTCCTTTTCATAGGGTCACCCTAAGCTACAGTAGGTGAAAAAGATAGGGTGACCCTATGAAAAGGAGGACAGGGCTTCTGTATCTTTAACAGTTGCACAGAAAAGGGAATTTCAGCAGGTTCAACCGCAGCTTTTAAAGCTCAGCTAAAAACTTTTCTTTTTCCTAAAGCTTTTAAAACTTGATTTTGTTCTGACTTTATACTGTTAGTTTTACCCTACCCAGTGCCTGTTTACCCTACCCTGTGCCTGTTTGCATTCTCTTCCCCTCCTTATTGTTTTATTATGATTTTATTAGAATGTAAGCCTATGCGGCAGGGTCTTGCTATTTACTGTTTTACTCTGTACAGCACCATGTACATTGATGGTGCTATATAAATAAATAAATAAATAAATAATAATAATAATAATAATAATAATAATAAGGTGTCATTTGTATATATGGAGAAGCTGGTGAAATTTCCTCTTCATCACACAAGTTAAAGGTGAAGGAGCTATACTAGAGTGACCAGATTTAAAAGAGGGCAGGGCACCTGCAGCTTTAATTGGTGTGATAAAGAGGAAATTTCACCAGGTTTTCCATATATACAAATGGCACCTGCTGAAATCCCCTTTTCAATACAGGAGCCCTGTCCTCCTTTATTTATTTATTTTATTTATTTAAAACATTTATATCCCGCCCTTTAAGATCTCAGAGTGGTATACAGATAAAAACATATAGTATAAAACAATAAATATGCACAGTTAAAAACAAATTAAACCATGATCCCAGTTAAAACAATATATAATTTAAAAGCAGTAAAAGCAGTTTACATATGGTCACCCTAAAAAGAGCAGTTGACAGTCAAGGAGTTAGTTAGAGGGGGCATCGGACATGGCAGGCAAGTGATCGGGCGGGCGGGTGATCGGGTGGGCATGGCAGGAGGCGGGCGATCGGGCAAGGGGGCATCAGACATGGTGGATGTGGGGGAGGAGAACAGGGCCAGGGCAAGGAGATTGGGGATGGGGGGGAAGGAGAACGGGGCCAGGATGAGGAGACCAGGGAGGGGGGGAGAGAATGGGGCCAGGACGAGGAGTTTGGGGACAGGGGGGGGGGAGAAGATTTTTTTAAAAAAATAAAAACCCACTTACCTTTCCTGGCTCCTGCGCTGCTGCTGCCGCTTTAAAAAAAACAAACAAAATGGCGGCTGTGACAGCTCTCCTCCAGAGCTCGTCGCGGCTCACATGTGCATAAAGGCGAGATCTCGCGTTAGTCATAACACGAGTTCTCCCCTCCTCTCCACCGGATTTTCGACCGGGTCTAGCAAGGCCCTAGGTCTCATGTGTTGATGTCCATCTCACATCTACACCTCTTATACTAGGTTACTAGGAGTTTTAAAGTATTTTAAGAGAATTATTGGCAAGTAGGAAAGGGCCAGTTTTGTGAACCATGAGTAATAGGCCCTGATATATAAGCTTTTGGTTGAAATAAGAAAACCCATAGGTGGGATTGCCCAGTGAAGGAGCAGTTCGCCCATAGGTGGTGTCAGTGCTGGAGTGAAAATCTCCCAGAAGCATAATAAACCAGGTTCTGATCCTGGCTTTTTTTCTGAGTTTGTTAACTGGCATTGGACCAGAATTCCCTGGTTCAGAATAAACAGAGAACACTGGCTTAATACAAGCTAGGATCCCTATGCCAAAGCCAACAAATAATGCACAGAAGGGAGGAAAGGGGTGAGGGAGGTGTGCATACCCATAGCACTCATTGAAGTTTCATAAACCATGAAGCATAGGAAGCTATGGATGAATGATGAAATGCAGCAACAGATTCCCAAAGGGATTTTGGCCACCATTGTGCCAGCTACATTAGTGTAATGCTCCAAGCTTCCTACCTCATGCAGCATCTTATAACAGGACTGAAACTGCTAACATTAAACATTCAGTAGAAACCCCTTCATGGATCACAGTAGTTAAACATATCCATTGGACTGGGTGTTATTGATTGTAAAATCATTTCTGTTGCATTGCAGTTATCCATCATTATGCTAGAAAAATCGGTTTAAGCATTGTTAATAATATTTTCTGCCTAGTGAATTGTGCATTGTTACTGTTTGATTATTACAATTGAAGCCATTGCAAAGAAAGGAGATGGCCTTGGTTGTCCTGCAACTGCAGCTGATGCGGTTATGCTTTTTGTAACAGGCAGAGATTGGGGTGGGTCGGGGAGAGATGCATTTCCCCCCTGTCCTTTGATATATAGAACATACTTTCTGGGCATCCTGTTAAGAAAGGTTTGATGAGAGTGCTGCTTCATTTGAGAGCTTCAATCCCAAGGTAGTGAACTCTAAACCTTGCCTTTTCCCCCTCATAAAACTCTCATTTTGTGGAGGCAAGTGTGTATATAAACTGAGAGGTTTCTGAACAGAAAAGAAGGTGTCATGGCTTCTGGTAGCTTGGAACCAGATAGCATCCCTATAAGTGGAAGTCATTCCTTCTAAACCCACATGAAATGGGGGAGTGGGGTTTGTTTCTTGGTAACCTAGACAATTCTGGCGTCCCCTC